>NC_048225.1:37158769-37167764 GCF_002007445.2 Ailuropoda melanoleuca
CCCATAACGCTGGGATCACGCCCTGAGCTGAAGGCAGACGCTTAACCGCTGTGCCACCCAGGCGCCCCCCCATCTTATTATTCTTGATGATTATTTTCAGAGCTTCATGTGTATGTGTGTGTATACACTGCATACACATACTTATACACACACATACACACACATATGTATACATTTCCAAAATTTTTGGGTTCAACTCTTGTTAATATAAAAACCTTTGGTTATAAATTAAACTTTGTATGTAGCAAACTTTGTATTTGAAGCCAAAGAGCTGTTTTAGTTTGGTTACTCATAATTTTATCCAACAAAATCATTTTGGAATGACTCATCAAATAATTTATCTCAGCCAAGAGATATGTTTGGGTTGGAAATAGTTTGAGCTCTAACAGTACTGACTTTTGGAAGATTTTCCCCCAAGCTGATGGAAATGAAGAATTTCAAAGCTGTAATGCTCTTGTTTTTAGAAACAAACAAAAACCCTAAAGAGATCATACCGGATGGGGAGAATGTTAGCTCAGTTCTTTTATATTTTATCGATTTAATGTAGAAAATTCTCTGATGAAGACGGGTCTATTGTGCATACCTCAGGTACAACATGGCACAGTTGTAGCAGCGGCCCTTTGCCCTCATCTTATATAATAATTTTTTAAGGAGTTCACCATATCTTTTAAAAGATTTATTTATTTATTTGAGAGAGAGAGAGAGAACATGAGTGGGGGGGAGGGGCAAAGGGAGGGAAAGAATCCTCAAGCAGATTCACTTCCAAGCGCAGAGCCTAAGGACCTTGAGACCATGACCTGAGCCCAAATCAAGAGTTGTCTGCTTAACCAACCGAGGTACACAGGCACCCCCATCACAAAAGACATATTGATGAAATAAATGAAGAACTTAATTCTTTATTTTGTGTGAAGCGCACAGAGCCAAATAAATTTTATCTCTGATGGGTTCTTCTGTTGATTTATGTGTGAGTGAACAGTGTTCAGGAAGTCACACATCAGGCTCTTGTGACCCAGCAGAGGTCTTGATTATCAGTTATCAACTGTCAGTGTCAAAATAAGTGTGGTTCTCTTCTAACCACTTGGGTCTTAGGGCCCTTTATTTTCCCCCTCGTCGTCAGGCAAGGGAAGGTACTCTGTTTGGATTGCTAAGTGCAGCATCACCTTGGGTGCCTTCCCAAGAGCGTTTCCCTACGAGCATCATCCTGGGACTCCTAAGGCAGCAATTCTCTTATGAAGATGGTAATTCTCACCAAATTGAGATTCAGTATAGATCAATCTGGAGAGAATTGCCATTTTAACCCCTATCAAAATCCCAGCAGCCTAATTTTTGGAAAAACCAGGAAGCTGACAAACTAATCCTAAAACTTATGTGGAAATACAAAGGGCCCAAAACAACCTTGTAAGGGAGCTTCGGTGGCTCAGTTGGTTAAGCATTTGCCTTCAGCTCAGGTCATGATTTCAGGGTCCTGGGATCGAGCCCCACATTGGGCTCCCTGCTCAGTGGGGAGTCTGTTTCTCCCTCTCCCTCTGCCCTTCCCCCTCCTCGTGCTCTCCCTCCCTCTCTCTCTCCCAAATAAAATCTTTTAAAAAATCTTGTAAGTTGGGGGATTTGCACTTTTCATTATCAAAACTTACTACAAAGCCACAATAATTAAGACTATATAGTATGGGCCTAAGGAGAGACATATAGATCAATGGAACAGAATTAAGAGTCCAGAATATATACATTCTGTGTGTGTGTGTGTATCCTTATATTTATATTTACAGTCAACTGAGTTTTCAACAAAAGTACCAAGACAATTTGATGGAGGAAATAATATTTTTTCAACAAATGCTGCTGGGACAATGGCATATCCACATTTGAAAAGATGAATCTAGACTCTTACACCATACAAGAACATTAACTCAACATAGATCACAAACCTGACGTAAACTTAAAATTATAAAACTTTCAGAAGAGAATATAGAAGAAAATATTGTGGTCTTGGGTTGGGCAAATCTTTCTCAGATACAATGCCAAAAACACAATCCATAAAAGAAAAAATGATGAATTGTACTACCACAAAATAAAACAACTTATGTACTTCAAAAGACACCATTAAGAAAATGAAAAGATACGCCACAGATTTGGAGAAAATCTATGCAAATCATTTATCTGATAAAGGATGTGAATCTGAAATATGTGAAGAATTTTTATAATTCAATAAGAAAAGAAATAATTATAAGACGGACAAAAGATTTGGATAGACATTTCACCAAAAAATATGGTTAATAAGCACATAAAAAGATGCTTAACCTGATTAGTCATTAGGGAAATGTAAATTAAAACTAGAATGCACTTCACATGTGCTGAAATGACTAAAATCAAAGAGACAAGAACAAGTATGGGAGGGGATATGGAGACCTGGAATCCTTGTACATTGCTAGTGGAAATGTAAAATGGTACAGGTACTTAGGAAAACAGTTTGACAGTTTCTCTTAAAAGTTAAAAATGAATATACCATGTGACTCAGAAATTCTCCTCCCAGGAATCGACTCAACGGAAACGAAAACATGTCCACACACAGACTTGTAGGTAAATGTTCATAACAGCTTTATTTAGACTAGCCCTAAACTGGAAACCACAAATGTCCATCAACGGGTGAAATGGATAAACAAAATATGGTTTATTCATACAACCGAATGCCAGGCAGCAACAAAAAAAGAACAAAATACTGATGCATGCTAAAATATGAACCACAAAAAATATAAATGAGAGAAGCTAGATGCAAACACCCACCAATTATATGGATCCACTTATAGGAAATGTTCAGGTAAATGTCAGAGACAACAGGTCAACGGCTGCCTGGGGTTGGACACGGGAACAGGGGGTGACTGCAAATGGGCACGGGGATCTTTTTGGAGTGATGGAAATGTTCTCAAATTGAGTTGTGGTAGTCATTGCACAACTTCGTAAATTTAGTGAAATCTGAATTATACTCTTGGAAACGAGTGAACTTTATGGCATGTAAATTATTTCTTAATAAAACTGCTAATGATGAAATAAGCTTAATTTATATTATAGTGCCTAGCACATGGTCCTGGATAAATGATCGTATTGTTCTTTGAGGATGTATTTTGTCTTCTGAGCTCAGACCTGTTGCCTCAGAGGGCGAGGAGGGCGACGAGGGCTAACAGCTACATTTCCTGAGTACTCACTGTGTTCCAGACTCTTAACCGTTTTCTACATATTACCTCTTTCAATCCTCAACGATCTTTGGACACAGTAGTATTATGACTGTTCACAGATACGGAAATGGAACCTTTGTGGAGGTCACGGGCCAAGACATGGACAGTTATTTGCCTCCAACAGATCGCAGCTGTCCTAATGTATCAAGAACCTTTAAGACCTGAGAATTTCTAGTCCGGTCGTGGGGCCAGTGAGGTGGCTCTGAGCACCCTCATTCTATGCCTGGCCTTGCTGAAGCCTTCCCTGTTTGAAACCTTGCAGCTCT
Organism: Ailuropoda melanoleuca; assembly: GCF_002007445.2. Classification (NCBI taxonomy): domain Eukaryota; kingdom Metazoa; phylum Chordata; class Mammalia; order Carnivora; family Ursidae; genus Ailuropoda; species Ailuropoda melanoleuca. Next base: position 37,162,263 of record NC_048225.1, read on the forward strand.
AGATTACCTGGCAGTTCTGCTGTGTGAGGAGGCTGTCAGCCACCATGATAGTAATTGCCTGCCTGACTCTGTTTATCTTTGTTGGAAGACTGACCTCTGGTGACCCCTGTTGGAGGATGCGATGAGTGGTAGCTTCTGTACACTGCCTGGTTGACTTCTGTGACTCATGCTGATATTGTGGCCTCATTTCTGCCCTGAGAGTTCCTTGGAGGTCATGAAAACCTTCCCCCAGGATTTTCCCTCAGTCAGGACTCAGTAGGCCCATGGGTCCATTCATTGTTCTCCCTGGACCACGGCGCAGCCTCATTGTAGGAGGGAAGAAACTTCTATCAGTTTAAATATTTTGTCCTTTAGAGTTTAGCTCCTGGTGACACTCTAGGCTACAGGGTTGGAAGGATTGGGCAGAGTTTCAGTTGCTAACTGAGCTTTAAGTCCTTGGGCCCAATTCCCTCCTGCACCTTCTGCCATATTGCTCAAGTCCTGGGATTCTCAGGGTTTCATTTGCTCTGACCATTAAGCAGTACAGCTAATGTTCTATATCAGAGCCTATTAGATATCAGTTAACGCGTAAAGGGAATATGTATTCAGATGGTCCTATGTGAGGTCAAGTAGGAGTGAATGTCCCCCTCACATCCACAAACTTATAGTCATCGGACTCTTCTGCAGCTGACGATTTCATACATCTTGTGTTTTGTCATGGATCCATAAACTGCCTTGGATTCGTTCTATTCATTGCCTTTGCTGACGGTATCCCCCATGTCTGGATTCAATCGGCCCATCAGTCACTACTTACCAAACACCTCCCATGACGAGGACCTGTGCTAGAAGCACAGGGGAGGTAGGAAAGCCTAAGAAAACTCCTCTCTTTTAGGATCTTTGGGAGGGACAGGAGGCACATAGATAAAGAGGAAATTGATGTTAGCGGAGATAACCCCACGTCACTATTGAAACTACAATTTATTCCAGATTGCTTGGGTCAGGTTAACTGTGGTTGAGGCACAGCAGGGACCTAGACAAACTCACCACCAGGGCAGGCCTCTCTAATGCGGCAGCCTGGAGGATGCTTGGCTCTGGTTGCTCTCCCAGAGTGGAAGGAGGCAGTCAGGGCCTGGGTGGGGCTGCATCTGGGGATGCCGGTTCGAGGGCGACTCCAAGCTCCGCTTAGCCAGAGCAGCTCTGCTGACAGATAATCAAGAGTTGTCTATTGCCTTATCGGAAATTTGGGTGTTACCTCTGATTTTCCAGCAACCCATCCTCCCTCCCCCAAATGTGCTGAATTCCCAGACCAGTTAATATGCTCCTGAGTAACTGAGAACTGAGAGTGTATATGTAAGCCATTATGAGGCAAAACTTGAGACTCAAGTCACACTTCTTTTTGAGCCAACTTTCAGTGTTAGATGGCCTCAAGGGTCTTTCTCCTGTTTCTTTCCTTCTCCTCCTCCCATCACGCTGTAGCTAAATCATGGGCTAAAATGGCTTCTGTAGAATGGAGGAGGCCATAACCGTTATCCATGACACGGTTTCTGGAGGAAAACATACTGTGCGCTGAGGTAATACAGATCACATCTGCCTGTCCTCTCCCCCTCCCACCCCGTCGGAAGCTCCTGCTCCAGGGAATCCTCTGGTCTCTGGAGGGTGGGAGAGGCCAAGGGCAAGAGAGTGTAAGCAGCAGGGGGGCCTCGCTCCTTCCCTCCTCTCAGCACGCAAACAGAGCCCTGGCCTGCTTTTTATCTTGATTATATCTACGTTGGGCTTTAGCATTTGATTCCTTTTGAACAATGAATCCTGCTGTTAAGCAAAAAAATACTGGAAACTACTGTTTTAAGAAAGCCGGTATTAAGTGCAATGCTGAACCAGTGATTTAAAAGAAGTTTGCTTAGGGACTTGAAATAATAATCCCGAAGAGCCAGTTCCCTCTTAGTCCTGGACGTGCTCCAAGTTCACGCTCTCTTGACTCTGGTAAGTTTTAAGAACACTGTAGCTAGATCTCTATTTCAGCACGCAATTTTTACTCATGTCTCCACCCTGAAGAGAATGAAGTGGCATTCAGATTTAGGGGATTATAAAGATATGTGTACTTAAGTTTTTGTGTTGTTTGCATTTGCATGACAGATACAAAGCTTTCAGAATTGTTTGTGGAATGCCCTTTCCCTAACACATAACTCGTTCCTCCCATCTTCTAAGGATAACACTGAAAAATATTTTGTGTCCAGCCTCGAAATTACTAAATAATTTTAAAGCATTGTAACTTTTGTTATTTTCCTCATATAGAGTTTTTTGGGGTACACTGAAGGCTTTGTACCCCTCGGCTGTCTTGTCATGAAACAGGGCTTCTGTGGATAAGCCTTGTTCACCATCTGTTGCTTCCAAAGGTGATCCTGGGAAGTAGTAAGAGCTGGAGCCAGTAATTAGAAGCCAGGAGGCATCTCTGACTCTTTTGATTACCCAGATTCTAGAAGTTTCTTAACAGCTGGATTCCCAGGAACAAGGATTCTAGCCTTGCTGGCTTCACAGGCTTGCTTTGAGTTGAAATGGATATTGCTATGTGAAGGTTTTCTGCAAATATCGAGAGCTGTACAAATCTAACGGTCCCATCACTTAAAGGGAACAGGGCTCTGCATTTTTCACATGACAATGACACTTTGTTATCTAAAGACATCTTGACCTCATCTTTCAGTATGTCGAGATTCAGTCTTTTCAAAGGGAAAAAGAAAACTATAAAAGCTGTAGGACTTACCTTGAGTATAGAGGGATTTTTCATAAGCTTTATATAAATGTCATTTTTAAAGAAAGAAGAAGGGATTATCATGCTTATATGTTTGTAACTTGAATTTTATTGTCCACTACCATGCTATTACTGTTGTATACAGATTTGGCATTTATGTTTTCAGTCCACAGAATTTCGTATTCCTTTATTGTATTAAAAACAGAGGTATTACAGAGGAGATTGTCACAATGGTAATGTTTTATATCTTCTTGATCTTGTTCGTGTCCATGAAGTCATTAGTACTAACAGGACAGCATTAATCTCTGATTGGCGCATATATGTTAAGTGTGTAAAAAGCACGTTCCACGTCTTCTTGTGTTAAAACAGAGACATTACAAGGATGAATGCAGAACCAGTAAAGCTGTACTTTTCTTTTTCTAAAAGAACTTTTAGGATGTTGACATAGCTTAAAATAATGTCTTTCATTTTTAAAAAATCCTTGAGTTTTCAAACCTAGAACAACTGAGCCGCACTCGAGGCATTGGTATTTGGAATGCGGCATTCCCTTTCCCTCATTTTATGTTGTTACAGAGGAAATGGGTTTCAGTGTACATGATTCAAGTGGGGGAAAACCCCCATATGTAATTCCACAATATTCCTTAGACTGGGAAACAAATCTCTTTTGGAGTAGTCATGTTTATTTTATCGTAACTCTATAGCCAAACAATTTATTATGTAAATGCAGAAATACAAACAGCTTTATCGAACAAAATACTTACTATTTTCTAGCTGCCTAACAGAAATGATTTACTTAAGAAAACAGAACAAAATTTCTCAGTTGCATTATTCAGCTTTGTAAATATTTTGCCAGAGCTTTTTTTCTTAGGGTGGGGGAAACAAATAAAAGAGTTTAAAAGCTCATATGTGTCTATTTTGTTTTAGCTTGGTGTATTTATTAAGAGTAAATTCTGTATGTCTTTGCAGTTCATCAATATGTGTATTTAGAAGTTTCTCAAATTCTTTCGCTCGCTTCTCTTCCTCCAGAAGGAAATGCTGTGCAGCCAGAGAGGCTGGGAAGACTATATCTGGGGGAGACTAAAGAGAGAAAGAAATGTTAGATGGGGAACACAAAGCCTTCTAAACCTTCCTGTTTCCAGGCATGCGTCATCCCTGGCACGGTCAGATGGTGCAACTCTTAATGAAATAATCCAGGCTGAACTCTCTCTGCTGTTGTAATACAGTGTCTGCTCATGAAATCCTCAAGGAACAAAAACATCACAGCAACATTATATCCGAAAGCTCTAGAAATGAATATTACCATCTCCAATTGCAAAAGTAGGGACAAAAAAATTACCATGGAACTTGCCTAAAACATACTCAACTGATTTGTAAAACCAAGGATATTCATCTGAAAATAGGCAACTCCAAAAAGCTAAAGTGAAGATTATAGGTGACGTGGGCAAAGAAAACTTATACAGGAAAAAAAAAAAAATTAAGGATTGGCTGTAAAAGGGAGCTAATTGCTGTCTGGAGTCGGCCAGGTGAGGAGGGCTGGCAGCAAGATGTATGTCGGGGCGCGAGCGGCTTCCTCATGGGGAAGGCCTTAATGCTGGCATGTAGCTCATCTGTCCAGTTCGAGCTGACAAAGCCTCGGTGGAAAGCGCCCAGTTACACACCTCAGGCTAATATGGAAGTGCTTGCTCATGTAACTGTTTGTGACCTGTGAAGTCCTAGTTTATGCCAAGTGACTTAGCAGAGCCCATACGAGAAGAATCTCTGATAGAAAAAAATTGCCCTGTGTGGCCTTTGGCAAGTTTACTAGGCAGGTTGCATTGAAGGCCCTTAAGCTTCTGGAGCAAGGCCAGGCCGTCTGTAGCAGAAAACTGTATACTATTCACGAAACAGTTCCTGTCCTGGTACATTCACTTTCTCACTCATTACCTGGTGGCCTTGCCTCTTTCTCAGGGGGGAGCTCCCTCATCTCTCCACACCCTTTGGCACCTGTAGCCATATTTTAGGTCACATTCTGCATCAGAGATGCTTACTTCTACCTATACTGTGGATTCTATTCCTTCGTATCTTCTCAATGGCTGTTTCTGCAAATGGACCTCATTGCTCATGGGTCCCACCTCCTTCGCCACCAATCTTTCCTCCTCTCCTTGAAGAGTCCCATTAGACCATTAAATGTTACGATCTGAGGCTTTGTCTTAGGACAGTTTCCCCATTTACACCCTTCAAAGTATTCTCATCCAGTCCTATAGATGTAAATGTCAGCCACATGCTGATTACCCCCGTATTTTGTTTGCAGCTCTGATCTCTTCCTTGAATACCAGAGTCACATATCCTAACACCTATGTGATATCCCTATTTGCATGTCTAATAAACATTTTGAATTTAAGTGCCCAATCTAGAAATCATGATTTTCTCCTCTAACCCTGCTCCTTCCCCTAGTCTTTTGTGTCTGAAAGTGGTGCTGGCAGCCACCCAGTGCTCAGGTTGACACCCTAGGAGTCACCTCTGTCGGAGCGCTCTCTTTCCCTCACTTCCCAGACCAACCCTCTCTCAGTCTGGTCTGTTCTCCACAACATTTCCTGGACCCCAACATGGTGCTCTGTCTCCACTGCTACCAAGCCAGCATCACCATCTCTTGCCTTGACTACTGAAATAGCCCAAAAATTGTTCTCCCCACTTCTACCTTTGCCCCTCTGTAATTTATTTGGCAATCAAAAGGGTCTTATTTTTTTTATTTTTTTTTATTTTTTAAAGATTTTTATTTATTTATTTGACAGAGATAG
>NC_048225.1:37167864-37181691 GCF_002007445.2 Ailuropoda melanoleuca
AAAAAAAAAAAGAAAAAAGTTATAAAGATATGAAAGTAGAAAACAAACTGTCATTATTTTGATTCTGAATATAGAAAATTCAGTAGAATCTATAGGACTGGAATACATGTGCAAATTCATCTGAATATTTTCATGGGAAAAGTGTTTGAGAATACTACCTTGCACCATATGCAAAAATTGATTCCAGGTGGAGATGTAAATACGAAAGGTAAAGAGCCAAAAGTTCTAGAAGATAGCATAGGATAATATTTTTATAACTTTGGGACAGGCCACGTTTTAGATAGGATACCAAAAATGTTAACCATAGAGGAAAAGGTTCATAAGTTGTAATGTATTAAAATTAGGAACTTCTGGTTACCAAAAGATACTATTAAGTGAAGAGGCAAGTAAGACTAGGAGAAGATATTTGCAATATATATGATCAACAAAGGGCTTATATCCAGAATATATAAAGAACTCCTACAAATCGATGAGAATAAAGTCAGTCCAATAGAAAGTTAGGCAAGGAAACTGAACAGACACTTTACAAAGGAGAATATCAAAATGGCCAATAAATACATGAAAATGTGCTCAGCTTCATTATTTACCAGACACATAACTAAGACCACAACAGAAAGTTACCACACACTGACCAGGAAAGCTAAAATTAAAAAGACCGATAATACCAAGTGTTGGAGAGAATACATAACAGGAAGAACACTCATATACTACATATTGTGGTATTAACTGGCTCGAACAGTTAGGAAAACAGTTTGGCATTACCTCCTAGACCTGCCCGTACGCGTATCCCATGACCTAGCAGTTCCACTCTTGGGAATATACCCAATGGAAATGTGTACACACGTGCACCAGAAGACACATACGAGAATGTTTTTAACAGTATTATTTGTAATTATTCCCGAGCAGGAATAACTCAAATGCCTGCCAACAGTAAAATGGATAAATTGTAGTATCAATCTGTGTAGCATTTATATACAATGGAAAACATTGTAATAACAAATGTTATAGAGAAACAGAAATGGATCAACTACGGCCATATAAGACAATGTGGACGATGAATCTCAGAAAAAATGTTGAGCAAAAGAAGCCAGACACAAAGAACACATAGAGTATGAAACCACTTACATAAAATTTACAAATGGCCACGACTAATTCATGACATTAAAAGTCAGGATAGAGGTTACCTTGGGAGCAAGTCGAAGGACTGACTGGAAGGGGATGTGAGAGGTGCTTCTGGAGTGCTACCAATGTTCTGTTCCTTACCTGTGTGGTAATTACACTGGTGTTCCCTTTGTGATAATTCATCAAGGTGTCCAACTGTGATTTGTGCATATTTCTGTATGTATATTAGAGTCAATAAAAAGATTTTTTTAAACAGGCATAAAAGATCACTTGTAGCTCTTTAAAATATGCAGATCATAGAGGGTTCATGGAGTGTCTAGAGATGAGTCCTAAGCCCCTGAATTTTTAAAAAGCGTCACCAGTAATTCTGGCCTGCACTAGAGGTGAATAACTTTAGACTGAAAGACTTCATGCAACATTATGGATCTCTTTTCCTTCTATGGAAAGGCATGGCCAAGTGACTCGCAGACTCACCTTGGAATCCTATCCAAGGAGCAACATTTTTTTTTTAACAACTAAGTGTACATTAGTATATAAGTATCAGTGTAAGAGTAATCACTCCTTAAAGGGAAAAATTAACCAACAACCAGCAACTCACCAGTGGGAACATTTCGTCGTCACTAACCAGGGGACTTGTCATTTCTTTGGTTTGAAACGGCAAAAGTGGCAGTGGTGGCGTCGCGCTTCTGTTTGGCTCACGATCTTGGCTGAGTCTAGAAGAGATGCATGGTCCTCGTTTACTGCTCCCAACAATACTGTTGGTTCATGTAGCTAAGGGTTTAAACTTCTCTGCAGTCTAATGGGCCAAGGGGGGAGGCGTGACAAAAGGTTTGGTATCTCTTTGAAAATCATCTTCCAGATGAGTCATTTCTAATGATTCATAATGAACAGGAAACTTGGTAATTGTTAAAAATATTCTTCTATTCTTATTGCCTATATTGTATCCCTTTCTGTGTTTTACTTTCGGGTCTCAGTGCCATTTAATTAAATAACATGATACTAGTTTGGGAAGAATCTCAAAACAGCTCACACTGCTGCCCTTGACAATTCTAATAATTCTCTTTTTGTATTCTTTTTGTATTCTTGATTTCACTTAACCTCGTTGGTTTTCTTAACAGAATTATGCTTCTTCTTTTTTTTATGCTAGAACAAGCCCTTGTACAATAATTCTAATTCCTATAGGGCTTAATAATTTTTTGGGGTGCCTGGGTGGCTCAGTCAGTTAAGCATCTGCCTTCAGCTCAGGTCACGATCCCAGGGTCCTGGTGTCAAGGCCTGCGTCGTTGGTCTCCCTGCTCAGCAGGAAGTCTGCTTCTCGCTCTGCCCCTCCCCCCTGCTCATGCATTTACTCTCTCTCTCTTTGAAATAAATAAATAAAACAAAAGAGAATAATTTTTTTTAAAAAAGAGAATAATTTGTAACATTTTTGCAATTTATATCATCTCCTAAACTCTTCCACACTTAGTAGTTGTGTGACCTTGACCTTGAACAGGAAACTATATCTTTCTGTGACTTTAATTTTTCCATTGATAAAAAATGGGTTGTTGGGCAAATTGAACTCCACAATTGGGATGAAAGGTACCGTACAGAATTGGTTATTTGTGATAAAACAGAGGTAGAAGATGAGACTGAATAAAATACCAGTGAGATTTTAAATTCTGGTATGCTGACTAAACAAATGAATAACAAAACAAAAAGTGAACCAATTTCCCGCAAAATTTTACATAAAAACGTCCTAACAGTATGAGCTATTTGGGACTAAATAAATGTCTTTCTGAACATTAATTCATGAAATTGAGGTTGAAATTCAATCAAAATCATCAAAGCCCAAGAAAACACAAGAATCCCTTCAACTTGAAATTATTTATTCATTTTTACTGATTATTCAAATTCTCCACAGGTATTGATTTACCATTTTCAAAGCCTTCATATTTTAATTTCACGCAGTTCCAAAAAAATTCACATTATTGTTCTCTGTTCTTACCCAAAGACTATCCACACAGACTTGTTTCCTATTATGTAAACATTTTCAAAGTGATGCATACAAATAACAATAAAAGTTAAGTGAGACATCTGTAAATTAGGACATAAAAACAAACACAACATGTTTTCCATTTTTACTTATCTTAAAATATATCTTTTTTTAAATCCATTCTTCCAAACCATAATTACCATGGAAACAGAACAGCAAATTAAACTGAAATAACATGGTTTATGATGTGCACGTTAAGCTGGAACGTCCCACAATTCAGAGAGAATTATAACAATCGCAGAATACATCTGCAGAGCCTTCAGCTGAACCTTTTAATTTGAGTGAAGCTACCATCTATGCTTCAAAGGACAGTGGGAAAAAATAAGATAATTATAGAAGGGACTCAAGAAATATATATCTCTTTGTAATCGCAATTATACAAAGATTTCAGGGAAAGTATTATTTGTCCAAAATTTTCTACAGAATTATCTCAATTATCCATTTTGCTTTGGATGTATCCATACAGTTTTACAGTGTTAATTCCTAAAACTTACATGTGAACATGCTTTTTACTGTAAGATCCATAAAACGTAGAGATTGAAAGGAAAGACTACACTATGGAGTAGAATGCTTTTGCTTTAAACAGCCTTTATATCTGCAAAGTTCTTCTTCTAGAACGTAGCTATTCAAATACTTCATAAAACCACCGTGCAAAAAAATGCTCAGACTATCAATTTAAAAGCTCTCTTAAAAGTAATTTCCGAAGGTTTTTATTTCCCTCTTGCAAGCTGGTCTTTTCAGTTAGCTTTTCCACAGGCCCTAAGTCAGGGCCTCTGGCTACTTCGGCCAGGAGGGCAGGACCCAGTTGTCGTTGGGGGCAGAACGCTGCCCACTTGAGACCATGGAGTCAATTGTCTGCAGTTTTCAGAGATGTCTCACTGTACCTCCACTCTTGGCCCTCTTAATTCTCCCTGGGCCACAGGATAAAGTCCTCAGCATGGAACAGGAGCCCTTCCCAAGTGCTAATTTGCCTGCTTCCAGCCTCCCTTCTATCCCTCCACGTCATGCGCCCCGTTCTGTGAACTACTCATTATTGCCTGGCCCACAACTGTTCAACCTGCTATGTTTTGCTCCTTATTCAGTAACACCTTGGTACAAAATTTTCTCAACTTACTTTTTTTGCTTCTCAATGGCTATTCATTCCTTGACAGGGATTCTGTGAGAGTAGTTATGACAAACCTACCAACTTTGTGGTTTTCTTAGGATTAGAATTTTTATTTATTAACTAGTCTAGTCTAGTACATGATGTCACCTTTAAAACCATACATTGACTTTTAAGTATGTACCATATATAGAGATGAAATCCCATTTATTACAAAATTGAGTTGTCATTAAAATTAGTCATACATTAATTACTTGATAGCACTATTCCAAATCAGCTTGTAAATTATCCTTAAACTTCAAAACTCTAACTTTTAAAAACTTTTAAAATATTCAATACATCCTCACCAAGTTCAATTACATCTTATTCATAATTTTTTTAAGTGCTGAATAACTTTCTTATCGGAAGGCAAATCTGTCGGAATATCCTGAAATGCTTTGCATTTTAAGTGCATGAGCATGAAAAGCTTCTTACTACTTCTAATACGAATGAAAAACAACAATTGGGTTACTTCCGAGTAGATAAAAGATTATTTAAAAATGTATTATGCGAAATCAGTCAATCAGAGAAAGACAATTATCATACGATTTCACTCATATGTGAAATTTAAGAAACAAAATAGAGGATCACAGGGGAAGGCAGGGAAAAAATAAAATAAGATGAAATCAGAGAGGGAGACAAACCGTAAGAGACTCTTCACCATAGGAAACAAACTGAGGGTTGCAGGAGGGGAGGTGGGTGTGGGATGGGGTCACTGAGTGATGGGCATTGGGGAGGGCACGGGATGTAATGAGCCCTGGATGTTGTAGGCAACTGATGAATCCCTGAACTCTTGCCTCTGAAACTAGTAATACATTATATGTTAATTAATTGAAATTGAATAAAATTGAAAAATAAAAATGTATTATGTGAATCTTCCTCATCTAAAAGGAGGAAGCGGCTAAAAATTAGACTTAAAAATTTTGTGGGGACACCTGGGTGGCTCAGTCAGTTAAGTGTCTGCCTTCGGCTCAAGTCCTGATTCTAGGGTCCTGGGATCGAGTCCCACATCGGGCTCCCTGCTCAGTGGAGAGTCTGCTCTTCCCTCTGCCTGCAGCTCTCCGTGCGTGTGTGCTTTCTCTCTCTCTGACAAATAAATAAATAAAACCTTTAAAAAAAAATCTTGTGGAACACTATTTTCATATACTTTTACCTAAAAGCTTTCTCGTTTCTAAAATAGTTTAATGAGACCTCACCGCATTAGCTGCTGCTATGTAAATATGACTCAGTAGTTTCCGATGATTTTTATGCCTAACGAATACATATAGCTTCTACTATTTGGCTTCACTGAGCTGTGCTGTGAGGGAAGGAAGGAACATTTCATTTTTCACTTGCTAAAATTAATAGACATGTACTTTACAGCTCTCCACTGCGGAGCCCGCTGTCCTTGCAGCTCAACAACGCTTTCCCCATAGCGGGTTCTACATGGTAATAATTTATTCAGAACATTTGAAATGCTGTTTCTTCTAAAAATCAGGTCACTGGAGAACACTGAAATCAGACAAGGCATTAAAACAAATTTAATGAAACTTGCAACAGATGAGACTGGCAGGACACAAGGCTCTGCAGCAGGAATAGTCGTCCAAACTGCTTATTAAGATAATCTCCTGCTGAGCGTTTTGCCTCTTGTGTTGCTTTCTGTGTCCCCTACTGTCTTGTTTTTGTTAGGTGCTTTTAACGCATTCTGTGCCGTCCAACAAAGAAAAAAGGGGCAATCCAAACAATAAAATTACATTTTAAAAATAATAAAAGGCGGAGTAACTGCCTTTTAAATAACAACTCCTGGTACCCTCATCAAAGGCTTTCAGAGTTACTCCCAACCAGCAAGAATAGGGAACAGCGGTCTGCACCTAATGGGGGTTCGGCCTGACTAACATACACAGAAAGACCCTGATCATATCTTTGGGGGCTTGGTTTTCTCTTCACAACGAAAAAACCGTACACACGGGCTCTTGATTTGACCCACGGAGAAATAAATCCGTAGAGTAGGGAAGCACTTTGGGAAGGGTTTATCCTATATTAGAAAAAATATTTCTAGGCCACAATCAAAACGGGTTCCCTTTTGGACAGATTTTCGGCTCTACTGGCCAGCATACATGGGCACATTCACTGGAGAACTGGCCCATGGTTATGCTTCAGTGACCGGTTCCATCCGCACCCCCGCTGCACCCCGCCTCCACACCGGCGCCGCCCTCAGTCGTTAAGCGTCTGCCTTCGGCTCAGGTCATGATCCCGGCGTTCTGGGATCAAGCCCCGCATCGAGCTCCCTGCTCAGCGGGAAGCCTGCTTCTCCCTCTCCCACTCCCCCTGCTTGTGTTCCCTCTCTTGCTGCCTCTCTCTCTCTCTGTCAAATAAATAAATAAAATCTTTAAAAAAAAGTATCTATTTTGAATTTAAGTCAGAAGTGACATTGTCCTATATTTTTATTTTGTTTGAACAACATATGTAACATGAAAATCTAGTTTTTCTTAGGACATTAAAAAATAAGATATTTGCTTGTATATTTTGTTGCCACATCAGTGTCTAAGAAGGGTCTGAAGTGACAGAAATTCACTATAACACTACCACTTCCCTGTTAGATTTTGAAGGCTATTGACAGCACAGAATTTCATATAAAACAACAGGTCTATACTATGCATTATCACTGTAAAATAAAATTTAAACAACTGAAGAGCAAGTTTATAAAATTCTATTTTGAATTGTTTCAAAATAAATTTCTATTAAATGTTCATACATTTGTGTCCTTATATAAGGGAGTTAACATACCTTTCTTCATGTTTTTCCATTTTTATTTGGTTTTGATAGGTGTACTGTCCCATTTCCTCATAGGTATTTTGGTTAGCCCATGCTGATTTGCCATTGGCACGAAGTTTTGCAAGATCATTTCGGAGCCTTTCATTCTCATATTCCAGCTTGTTAATAGATGCATGCCTTGAATGTTCCCTGTTAGTGAAGTCCATACTCTAGAGAATAAAAAAAAAATCACTGAAAAAACTGTTCCTTATAAGTGACGCATATTTTCTGTGCATTTAGACATGTCTGTTGGAGGGGACTTCCACTGGAGTCCAAAGATATGGCTCTACTCCTGTGTAACCCCTAAAGCCCCTTCCTGCTCTCACCTCCTCACGACACAGATACTCAGCGACAGCTGCCACTGAACACATCGCGAGAAAAGCAGTGCATACACTGGTGTCCATGCTCACGTACGTACGCATTAGCATTCTCTGTGTCCAGGACAGATTGGCTGGATTTAAGAGTTTTCACGTCTATAGGGTATGTCTTCTGGTGTTAATAATGGAACCAGAATTCACATACATTTCAATTTTGGAAGACTTTTTCTCTGATGACAATAACACATGTCATTATAGAAAAATCACATACTGATTCCCCACAGTTGGGTGATGCAACAAATTATATACAAAATCCATCTAGACTAGAGTTTGCTCCTGGACCGTTTTAAAGCAAAGATCTAAAAGCTGAGATGGCGGCGGTACCACAGTTCTGAGGAGCTGTGGTTTCATGATGAAGTGTTACTAGCTGGTACGCGCCGCCCGATTTTTAATGTGTCTTAAGAAGAGAATGCGAAACATGTTTAAATCGCAAAATGAGCGGTTTAGAGCAACAACAAGATTTCCAATGCTTTTTGAATTAAATGTAAGAAGTTTTTTAGGGAGAGTCTAAACTTTTCTTCTCACAAAGTTTTAAAAAGCACGTTATATTCTCACGAGAAAACTCGTGAAAAGGCTCTAAATGAGTCTCTGTAGTCCTGTCCAGTCCTATGGTCTAGGCGTCCGTGAGTGGTGTAGTTGCAGATTCAATGCTTCTAATGTTGTCAGAGGGTAATATTTTAGCACAAGAAGCATAACATGGATAAAATTTTTGAAGCTCCAAACTTCTTTGGTGAAAAGCCCTTAAGACTATAGATGAAAATGGCTTCAAACTTTTATTTTGAAGTTTCTAAATGTAAGGCTTTGACATGGAAGACATTTCACGGACTAAGCACCCCATAAAGTCATTACAATTTTTTTTGACAGAACTGCACATTTTAAATTATTCATATACTATCATATCAGTATTAGGATTGACAGCTAAGGGTATAAATGTATACATATTAGGTATTAAAAACGTTTACCTATTTGTTTTATTTTTTGCTTCAAAAGCCAAGCCTGCTTACATTTTCTGTTTACTGCCTAATGTGTTATAGAAGCTCCTGAATGTTAGAATGAAAGAAAACTCTCCAGGAGGGCAAATTCCCCCAAAACAATACAGAAAGGGTTATGTGTTTATACAGCTATTGACCATGGTGTCCTTTGGAAAAGAAGGACCTTTGACGGTATTTCTCTGCTTGGTGGGCCCTTGCCTTTAAGTATGCCTTCACGTTCCAGATACACCAGTGCAGATAAAAGAGTGATCTGTACTATGCTTTACAAGACAAAGGATTGTTTATTCTAAAATGAGAGCAGATTTGCAATAAATATGAACGGGAGGGTCTTATAAAATTTTGCCCTTCATAAGGAAAATACTCATTTGAGCGGATCTGGTCAAGAAAGGTCATGGAAAAGATGGAAAATTTTACTCCTAAAAAAAAAATCTATTCATTAAATAAATAATTCTTGATGGTCTGCTGCTCAGTTACAACTTTACTTAAGCCTTTTCTATAAAATTAGATTTCATCTGTGATTCTTTTTGGCCCAGTGTTGGTTTAAAGTAATTAAGAATGATAGTAATAAGTTTTTTAAAGACTCCATAATTTTCTAAATGCACCATAATTAAATAAGTGTTGTGAGTATGAACTGAAAAAATTACACAGGTGATGTATTTACATGATTTATATTTAAAAGCATAGCCTATTTTCCTTGACAACAACATTTTGGGGTTCTCTCATTTCATGTTTCTTTTAAATACTTTTCTAATAATTTCAGGAAATAATCCTCTACTAAATGGTTATCATGTGAAAATAGGCACTGATTAAATTCTACCTCTGTGTTTCTGATGGCTTATTTTATAGGCCTATTATTCCAAAACTTTCCCCTCAAATTTTAGGGGTTTGTAGTTTTAACCCATTGCTTCATTCTTGAAATGGCAAAACCTCCTAGTGCCTACATGCTTTGACATGCTAGCATGAGACCAGTTGAGTTACTGAAGTGTCTGAATAATAGTATTTTATATGTTCACTTTTTCTTTTAAATTCATGTATATTCAACAATAATAGGTTAACAAAGTATTTCTACAGAAGGACAGGCTTCAATCATGTTTTATGGTTAGTATATTAATTTATAATATGTAAATGGATGGATTAGATACTTCTAACCATGAGGGTACTAATTTTCTAGGCTATTATTTTATTTGGCAAACTATGGATAGTGAAGGGCAAATCACTTAAAAATTATCATAAATTCTGAGTTCTGATTAAATCTGATTTTATGATACCTTTCTTAAATGAAGGAAAATTTACTAAATATACTTATGGGTCTAAATAAATATGGAATCACAAAAAACGATCTTGATAAACTTGATTTTTCATTAGCTACCCAGGAGGAGAATAAAGGTCAACCCCTCACACTTTTCTCTGTGTAATCGTTCTTGCACAAATCCAAGGAAAACATCTTTCTCCGAGCTACTTTGGTTGCTATTTTAAGGATTTTATGAGACCTGAGGAGAACTTACATACCGGGTGGTTAGTCCCATCAGTGGATTCCGCAGAGGGAAATGGGAGGCGCCATAGCTCTGAGCATGCAGCGGCTAAGAGCTGAGGGCAGGACCGACTCTGACTCCTACGCTGGGGGAGGGCCTTTTTTAAACTTTCTTTCCCTAAGTGTGAATAAGCAGGGTGCTTCACAGTTAGGCAGGCAGAAAATTCACAAAGTTCTGGTGATTTTGAAATGACCTACCTTAACATCAGTAATTTCACTTGCCTAGAAAGGAAAAACAAATAATTATTGTTTGAATATTATCCAAATACTACGTATTTTAGATAACCTAAAAATAATGATGTTAATGTTTTGTTTCTTATTGCCTGAGGTAAAATTTCAGTGCCAATTCTTTAATTCCATGTTTATTTATCCATTCCAATTATTTCAGAAAGAATTAACTATCTCATTATGGGATTTTTAACACAACAGATAAACGTTGTCTTTAATGTGAAATCTTTAAACTAATGAGTGCTAAAGAAGTGACATAATAGATTGCATACTCTTAAAGAACAAAAAATTCTATTTGCTCTCTTTTTAATTCAATAGACACTTGAGATCTTTCTTTTTGAGGAATGGCTTGACTATTTCAATTGTCAAAGTTAATTCCAAAACTTCACACACATACACACACACACAAAGAGAGCAACTATAAAGTCAACTTTCTATATGAATTACAATCCTACATAAAGTGTATATGATTAAATATTATTTTAATAAGGCATCACATTGAGGGCCATTCATCAGTGGCATTCCATTGTATCATATCCAATTAACCAATCCTTAAATAAATACATACTGTGTGTGTGTATGCGTGTGGGGGTGTGTGTGTGTGTGCTAAGTGCTACAGAGGTGATCAAGTATGAAAAAGTGACCCTGCCTTCATGGAAAATACAGTAAAACTGAGTAGAAAAATTAACATGTATGAAAAATTAATGTATCATCTAAAGTATAATTATGTATTAAATTATGTCATACCAAGTACGAACTCAAATGTTTTCTGAATCAATGAATGGCAAAACTATTGGACTAAGATCATGCAGGAGCTGAGATAAAACAAGGCTCTGGCAATCTCTTTAATGACGTGAGCAATAATTTCCATGAAAACTTATTCATGCCTCTTGCACTACAGGTGAGACCCAGAGATCCACAAGTATTCATTGAGCCCTACCCTATACCAAAGCCCATATGAAGAAGTATAAAATATAGTCCACTTCGTCCCTCAAGGAGTCTATGACTGAAGAGACAAGACACACATACACTAAACAATTAAAAAATAAAAGAAGACAAAAACTTGATGCTATATTGTTACGACTGCTAAAGAAAGTCCAAGAAGGAAGTAAATGGAGCCTAGAGTAATTGAAGATGAATTCATGGAGCTATAATTTAATCTATGTCTGAAGGGACTGGTAGAACTTAGTAAAGTAAAACTATGTCTTTACTTTGCTAAAGTAAAGGAAAGCATTCAGGTGGAAGGCGTATAATGGATTCATTCATTCACTCACTCACTCATTCATTTGTTTATTGATTTATCTAACAAAATAATTTTTTGCTGCCTCCTGCATTCGGGCACTGTACTAAGTGCTTGGGTACAATGGTAAATAGGACCATAACTGCCCTCAATGAGCCTACTGGTAAGGGGGTGGGTAGCTGACAGGAAATAGCCAGTTTTAACATTGTACTATGATAGATGTTAAGGATGTTAAGGATGTTATGGTGGTTTCAAGGAGGGACACTTAGCAGAGCAGAGGAAAATCAAAGATTTGTATAGCATGTAAATTTATGCTGAGTTACCTGAAACACTAATAGGGCATGGCTACATGAAGTAGGAAAAAGGGACTATTAGCTAGAAGGAAAGCATGTGTGAAGGCTTGGAAGCAAGAAAGAGCATAAGAAAGGACCATCACATATGCAGGTAAGGCTGACAGGCCCAGCTCTAGCAGAGGATTTGTGTAGGTCACTAAAGGGAAACAAAGTGGGAGAGCCAGTTAAGGAGGTCACAGAATGTGAAGAGTTCTGACTTCCTATTGGAAACTGAGCACATGTTCTTTAAAGGAAAAATAACACAAGGAAAGCTTATGTTAGAAAAGCACATCCGGTATGAGAAGTGGAGAGTTTCAAAGCCACTGGGTAATGCAGTGGAGGTAACCTGGGTGGTTGATGGATCTATCCTTTAAGAGAAAGCATGTCGCCAGAGGAGCAAGAGCCAACAGTGACATTTGGGGAACGAGTAGAGGCAGGAACAGTAGGGTGAGGGAGGAGCCAGTAAATAAAACAGAAGAAACTGAGAGAACCACAGGATATTACAACAGTTAGTATCATGCATTTGGAGTTATTCAAACCAACTTACAACCTATGTGATCTTGGGCAAGTTACTTAAATACTTAAAGATTTCATTCTTTTTTCTGTGAAATGAGATCATCATACCCAACCACCATATACTCCATATACTTGTAGTAGGATATAGACACTGATGTATGTAAAGTGTTGAGCAGATTATAAGGTGTGTATGTGATAAACACCCAATGAGGAGCGTCTCTTTGTTATCACACAGCTCTCCCAGTTTCCTTGACTCTCTCTCATCTCTGGTCTTTGTACATTCTATTCTCTCACCATGATTCTTTCCCACCAATCCATCTGGCTGACTGCTCCCCAGATGCCTTTTATTGCTCCCAAACAGGGTTAGGTAACCCCTATCAGGGCCCCCATATTCTGAGCTTTCCTGTCACTCTCTAGTGTAATTATCCAGGTAACTGTCTATATCTGGTAATATATGGTCTCCTTCTACTAATATTCAGTTTCATGAATTCAAGGATCTTGTCTGACTTATTCACAATACTCACATACTGCCAAAGATATTTGATAAATATTTGCAGAATGAATGAATGAATGAATGAATGAATGAAAGCATTCTGTGGTGATTATGGCATGCAATAGATAGAGAATAGAATAGAGAGCCTGGAAATAAACCTTCACAGTATGGTCAACTAATCTTTAATAAAAGCACCAAGAACACACAGTAGGGAAAGGATAGTCTCTTCAATAAATGTTGGGAAAATTGGCTAGTGACAGGTGAGAGAATGACACTGGACCTCTATCTTATACCACTCACAAAAAAATTAACTTGAAATGGATTAAGACTTAAATATCAGACCTGAAACTGTGAAAGTAGAAAAAAACAAGAGGGGAAAGAGATACGTGATATTGGTTCTGGCAATGATTTGTTGTATATGACACCAAAAGCACAGGCAACAAAAGCAAAAATGGACAAGTGGGACTACGTCAAACTAAAAGCTTCTGCACGACAAAGAAACCATCAAGAGAGCGAAGAGGCAACCTATGGAGGGGAGAAAATATTTTATTTAGAAATTATTTAGAAAGTGTTGAAAATATTGTCACATAGAATCCAGGAATACAAAAATTTTAAAGTAGGACTGTTTGGGGTTGAATTTTGTCCCCCCATCAAAAGAAAGATTGGCAGAAATCCTAACTCCTAGTACCTCAAGATGTGGTCTTATTTGGGAAAAGGATCTTTATGCAGGCAATCAAGCGAGGTGGGCCCTAATCCAATATGACAGGCATTCTACAGAGAGGGGAAATTTGGACACAGAGACAGACACGCACGGAAGGAAGACGATATGGAGAAATGGAGAAAGGCCGTGTGAAGACAGAGATACAAGGAGGATAATGCCTTGTGAAGACAGAAGACGGGACTGACGCATCTATAAGCCAAGGATTGCCAAAAATTGCTGGCCAATCGCGAGAAGCTATCAAGAGGTGAGGAAGAACCATCATCTACAGGTCTCAGAGGGAGCACGGCCCTGTTGACACCTTGATTCTGG
>NC_048225.1:37181791-37226818 GCF_002007445.2 Ailuropoda melanoleuca
TTTCCACAAAAAGCTGGAAGAGAAGCTTTTTCTTTTTTAAGGACAAAAATATTAGTGGAACTACAGGAACCAAATTCAGGAAGAAATCTTTGACTAGAACCTTCTGTGCGAGGTGATCAAAATATGGGTCACAAGAAAACGTGAGGATGAGATTCAATGCAATTATCTTGTGACGTCACTTTTGCCCTGGTTCTCTCTTGATGACACTTTGCATTATTTTGCAAAGGTTTTACGTGGGTCCACCAAGCACTTCTGTGATGCTGGTCTCAGACACGACACCGAGAAATGCAGGGCTTTGGTGGTCACTGAGGAAAACCACGGTCTGCGCTGGGTGAGACAGTGATCAGCACAGGGGCTGTCCTGCCCACTTACGTACCTGTTGTTTTGCTAACATTTTTTCTTTTATTTCTAACTCCATTTTTAACTGTCTTTCCAGAAGGGCAGCTTTCTTCATGATAGTTGCTATAGTGATCTCCTTCTGATGAAGCTCGTCTGTTAGGTCAGAGATTTCGTTCCTCATTCTTTCCTGCTCAGAGCCATGGTACTCTTCCTCCTGATAGAGTTGGCTTCTTATCTGCAGCAGAGACATTTGGGCAAATATTAACAAATCTTTTTATTTATCAAGCAGCTTAAAGCTTTTGTTAGCCGTGTTCCGTCTTCCCGTCCTATCTTAAACCTTTGGCAGGTTTAAAGTGGAGGCCCCGCTTTACCCTCCTTTTCCCATTGATGCGGAATTAAAAACAGATACTTACAATAAATGACTCATTTACCTTTCCCCTTTCCAATTCAAAATCCCATTTCTCACTTCTATTTTCTGCTGTATGCAAACCGTCACTAACTACAGATGCTGCTTTGACAGGAGGGTGAAGAAGATATCAAGCACTTACCTCCCAGCATAACTGAGATATACTTAGTATACAAACACTGCACGTAATTATCATATGCAATTTGGTGAGTTTGGACATACACTCTTGTTACTATCATCACAATCAATATAATAATCATACCCATTACCTCCAAAAGTTTCCTTATGTTCTTTTTTTGCTTTAAANTACACTCTTGTTACTATCATCACAATCAATATAATAATCATACCCATTACCTCCAAAAGTTTCCTTATGTTCCTTTTTTGCTTTAAAGTGTGTGTGTGTGTGTGTGGTAAGAACACTTAACATGGGATCTACCCTCTTAAAATTTTAAGTGCATAATTCCTCACTGTCAACTATAAACACTGTTCTAGAACTTAACTTTATACCCATCAACCGACTACTGCAGAATGTGTGGCAGAAGAGCCTTGGACCCACTACCCAGAGGCAGAAGGACCAAGCATGTTTTTAGGGAGAAAATATTGGCCTAGAAAGGTTAAGTGACTTGCTCATGGTCATAAAGATGTTAACTGGCAAACCTGGGACTAGAACCTAGGACTCTTAGCTTTAAATTTAGTGCCTTTTTGACTAAATTGTGTGTACTGTTTGTGACTAAACACCATGTTTTTCAGAATCACGTTATAATGAATTTCAAACTTAATGTGTCTATGAAAATGCATCACCTCCTCCCTTAAGCCTGTGGGGTCTCTTGTTCTTAACCATAGTTGGGTAGGCCTTCCCCGTCAGCAATCTCTGGATCACCTTGGGCTCCTCCCCAACCTTCTACCAAATGCTCGGGCAGCAAATTCTGTCCCTTGTACTTCAACTGCTCCTAAATCCCTCCTCTGCTCTCCATTTCTACTACTACTGTCTTGGTCCAGCCTCTTACCACCTTTCTAGAAATCATTCACTGTCTCTAATTCTTGAGATTTGGAGATAAAGTACATAGTCACCAATTTCAAGAAAATCATAGTCCATTGGAGGAAACAAAAATCAGCAGTCACAACACAGAGGAGCAATCCACGTCAGTGGTATGTGGTGGAGGGGTGCTTAATCCAGCCTGGGGATGTCGGGATGGGCTTCCCAGAAGAGGGGACATCAGAAAAATACTGAAGGACGAACGGAAGCCAGATGGAAGGCAGGGTGAGAAGGGCTCCGGCCAAAGAGGGCAGGGAAGCCTTGGGGGTGAGAGAACGCATGCCTAGTGAAGCAAGGCGAGTCTGGGGTGGCCAGGACTCGGCTTGTTGTGAGAAATAAGGCTGGAGAGTTTAACAGAGCCCATCCACATATGAATTTCCCCAGGGCACTTACTTCTAAAATTGATTTTTTTTCATTTCATCTTTAAAGATTTCAAGATCTATCCGTAAAAGAATAAGGGCACTCTTTCTCTTTTTTAAACATAGCCAGAATACCAATATAATATCTTAAAAGTATTAACAGTTATCATCAAATATCCAGGAAGTATTCAAATTTAAAAATGTATTAGGACTGTAATGATTGTTTTTTGTTTATTTGAATTGTGATCTAAATATACGGACTGCTCCATATCTTTGTAAAGCCTCTCTTTGTGTGTGTGACTGTGTGTGTTTTAAGTAGTCTACACACAGCATCTCATTTAATCCCTGCAACAGTTCTATTTTACGGAATGAGACGTTAAGCACATAACTTTTCACAGTCACATTCCTGGTGACAGGCAGTCTGATTCCAAGACCTTACCCACCGTGCTATGTAACCCTAGAAGCAGAACCCTGGAAGGTGGGTCACACAGTGGAAAAAGCTAGCATGGGATGGCCTAACATGGAAAGGATGCACGTCCAGAAAGAAAACCTGATCTGTCCTCAGCTCTATACCACCAAGCCCTCATGTGATTCTATTCCTATTATTAACATTTTTAGAATTTCAGAGTTGGTGGGGCTCGTGGGTGGCTCAGTTACTTAAGTATCTGACTCTTGATTTTGGCTCAGGTCATGATCTCAGGGTTGTGAGATCGAGCCCTGTGTTGGGCTCTGCACTGGGTGTGAAGCCTGCTTGATTCTCTCTCCCTCTCCCCCTGTCTCTCCCTCTGCCCCTTAAAAAAAAAAAAAAGAATTTCAGAGTTGGACATGACCTTAGGAGTCTCATGGTCCAACCCTAACCCCATCATTGGACAGATGAGAGGGAAAAAAAAAGAAGCCTCCCAGGGAAGGGAATGGACTGGGCCTACGTTATCTAGCTCCTAAGAGCAAAAGAGGGGACAGGAGAGAGGAGTAAAAACACCCTTCCCCTGAGGACAGTGTTACACGTCTCCTTTCATCTCCACTCTTCTCTCGCCAATTGTTTTTTCTTTACAATACATTTGATGAAACAACGGGGCTCTTCGGTGGCTTATCCCGGTCTGGATTTTGCTGATTGCATCCCTGTTGTGTCTTTAACATGTTCTCTTAAAATGCAACTTTCAAAATGTAAAAAAAAAAAAAAAATGAATATACTATGATGAAAAAGGAGTAAACTGTTTCTATTATTTTCAGAGCATTTAGATATTAAAACATCATGCCCTACTGCAAAGCTTCCCCCTAAATGAGATTAATTTACCGAGCTCTAAATGACTTTCGGCTTTATTAAAAATGTCAATTTTGTCACGAAGTACATGACAAAAATAGTTCTACACTGAAAAAAGAGAAAGAAATAGAACACTTGCAAGATCCATAATGCATGGCTTTTGTTGCTTTTATTACAAGAGAATGAAAATGCTCTCCGCAAACACTTCCTGGGGGCTACCGCTATTTATACCCAATTCATTTGTTACCTTCTCTGCACAGCAGTGCATTATCCAGAGGTCTCCAAGAGCCTATGCAGAGAATTTGTGCCTAGTATTCTCTCCTTCCATACTGCAGCTGTGCAATGTCGGTAGATTCCTTATTTATTCAAAGTGTTACTGAGTCTATGAGGTTAAGGATGGTGTAACTATCTTTTAGGTGGCTTTAATCAACCTTTTTATCATAATGCCTTCACTGGGGATACCAGCAAAGAAGCAGTTTTTTAAACTTGTATGTTTAAATAGCAGTGAAATCAGTTTCATGGGATTATGCAAAAAATAAAAGGAAAATGATCATCAATCCATAACACCTTTTCTACACTGAATAGCTACCTGATAGTCAACTCTGTGGGAGGCGGATTTGTCTTTTGCATCATTCTGAGAGAAACAAGCAGAATAGCTGTAGTCCTACTAGATGCTCAACAAATGCATGTTGAATTTATACAAACGGTAACTGAAGTCATGAACCTATACAATTAGAGGAGACCTTAGCCCTGATAGTCATTCATTCCTCCTCCAAATACTTATTTTCACTTTTGTATGTCAGGCGCTGTGCTGGGACAGATGATGATTCGAAGTCATGCCCAGGTTACCCCTACTTTTAACAATTGTTTAGAGCACATAACATGGAATGTGTAGGTGTGGTCCTCAAGCCTAAAGACCAGAGATGTGGGTAGGAGCCATGACAAGCTCATGGAAAGGAAGCCCCGACTGGATTCTGTTAGAGGGAGAAGAGAATACACTTTTTGTAGAGAGCTGAGAACCACAAGGTCTTCGAGGACGGTGCCCAGGCCTTATTCGTCCCGGCATCCCTAGCTCCTGGCAGATTGCTTGGCATGGGTTAGGTGCTCAGTGACAAAAGGGGGGTGTAACCGTAACAATAGCAGCCTTCCCTCACTGGGCATGTCCTCTGAGCTAGGCAGGCCCTGTTCTAAGCACTTTACATGCAATTTTAAAGTGGATTTTAACTTAAGGGAAGAGTATGGACTCTGGACTCAGACTGCCTGGATCTGAATCTGACCCTTACGGCCTGGCAGCTGTGTACTATTGGGGGAACCTACCTAACTTCTCTGTGCTTCAGTGTTCTCAAATATAAAAAAAAGAGCATATTAGTACCTACCATATAAAGTGGCTGGGAGGAATCAATGAGCTGAGATTTGTTAGGCCCTCAGAGCCCCTCCTGGCCCACAGGGAGTGCTCTCTAGGTAGCAGGGTTATTAGTATCCCCTTTAAGCCCCATCACAGTTGTATGACGCAGGGGCCAAGGATCCCATCCCCATCCTAGAAATGAGAAGCCTGAACAACGTGCACAGGTAGCTTCCCTGGGCTTAGGTACCTACCAGACGGTTGGAGGCCTGAGTCTGCTCGCTATAAGCTACCACGTCACGGAGCCACGGTCTCCCCATGGCACAATGAGGACCTTGGGTTTGTGTTTTTTATAGCATCATGCAGAAGAATGTCGGAATGAGCAGCCTGCTAGGTTATTATCTTAGGGGAAAATAGAGAAGGAATAAGAAGGGAATGAGAAGGAAGGATTTTCCCCCCTTTGTGTTCAGAGACTTCAGATCTGCCTGGAAGAATGAAGCCCATTCTTTTCCATACCTTGTTCAATTCTTTTTCATGATTTGGTTGATCTAGGGTCACTGAAAACGGCTCTTTCCTTTTCCTTTCTGGTTCTTTAGTAGAAGGTGAATAAGGTGACTCAAGTCTACAAATTAAATAATGTGAATAAAAATTAAACTTCACTTGGTAAACTGCCAGGATTATGTTGTTAATTTAGACTATTGTAGGCTGCAGAGATAGATTATTAGTTTACTGGAAAAATTTCTAGCTCCAGATTGCAAATTCTAATACATTCAGATCCCATAAGTACTTACATATTTAACTGAGTGCAAATGGTTTGAGTGAAAAAAAGAAAAGGTAGCAATTAATATGGAATTTCAATTATACCTTGAAAATTGGCAGAATACTGGGTTTGCATACGTAGATAAGATTTTTATATAAGAAGACTGTTTCCTATAATAAAATAGCTTGGGAACCCCTTAAAAAAAGGAAACACATCTAACTTGCTTGTACACCGTGGAAAGGAACTATGTTAGGAGAAGTCTGAGGGGAGCAACGACCCCATAAAAGGGACCCAAAATGACTAAACCCGACAGTCTACCCAGAGAAAGCTCAAATACATCTGTCCTTTGGCTGCTTAATTTATAAAACGGAGCACATGTGGATACCAGAGGGGAAAAGCAGAAACTAATATAAAAAGTACAATTTCTCCAGGAAGTTTGGAGGAGTACCACCAGCAGATTCACTTCCAGATCAGCGAAGTTGGTAAATGAAACATCATTAACACAGAAAATTAAGATCGCCAGGCACAGACTGACTTCTACTGCTTGACTAATTTGGTCAAGTCTGGTGTTTTGAGGAATGTGCCCACCTGCAAATGAGTACAAGTTCAGATTTCCAAAGAACTTTTGAAAAGGTTCCATAAATCACAAACTTAAACCACACAAAACAAAATCTGAGCAATGTTAGAGAAATAACTGATGTAAATATCAAAAATAAAGGGATCTTGTAAAAGGTATAATTGATATCCCTGAGGTACTTGTATCTAGACTGGATTGTCTTTCTTCTGATTATCAAGTATATGTGTTAACTGTAGGAAAGAGAGTATATCAGTGTACATACTGCTATGATGTTATCATCTGGTGAAAAGCATTATTGGCATTTTTGTGTATATTATTCATCTTTTTTTTCTATGTACGTGTGTATAAATATATATGTATGTCCCATACAATTAGAATGTACCACACACATTATTTTTCAGTCCCCTTTTGTTTCCTACTCAGTAATATATTGTGAGCATTTTATCCAATATTCTCCTCCAACATTATTTCAGAATCAGTCTTAAATCTTTCTTATTTGCTATTATTTGGAAGGGGTGAGAAATGACATTTCCTA
The DNA here is from genome assembly GCF_002007445.2 of Ailuropoda melanoleuca. NCBI lineage: Eukaryota > Metazoa > Chordata > Mammalia > Carnivora > Ursidae > Ailuropoda > Ailuropoda melanoleuca. The sequence goes on from NC_048225.1 coordinate 37,188,410, forward strand.
TTTTTTAATTCTTCCTAAGCAATTTCAGGGAGTGGAATGCTGAACCGACTGGGGGGAAAAAAACCAACCTCACGATGGTCTTATAAATTTCACTGAGTGACGACTGGAACAAATGTCAAACGTCAATGTGGACAAGTGCCAAGAAGAAAACAATAATCATGCTAATATAACATGCTAATAATAATCTATAAAGGAATTATCATTTGTCATGTAGGAAAAGTGTTGGAATTATTTTTAAAAACTCTCAGAACATATCAGCCCAAGGTGCTTCTGTAGCTAAAGAAAAAGGAAAAGCAAACAAAATCTCAGCATTATTGAGAAAGGTTCTGAAAATGAATAAAAACATTACTATGCTACTTGTATAAAACTACTGTGCGTCTGTACCTAGAAGCCTGGTTTGCTTCACCTTAATACAACTATAAAGAAGAAACAGAGTCCAGAGGAAAGAAACCAAAGCAATAAAGAGGCTAGAATCACCTTCATATGAGAACAAACCAAAAGGATGAGAAACTTTCAACGGGAGAGATGAAGGCTAAGAAGACTAGGCCCAAAGTTTGAAATACAATGGAAGCTGTGAAAAGATAAATATCTATCTTGCCATCAGACCTCAGAACACTAGAACCCGATAAAAAAGCTGCAGTTTGGAGACCAAAATAAACACCAACTTAAATGGAGAATGGCATTAGGCATAACGAAAGAATTGTGTTGGCCAAACGTGTGAATAACTGCGAGATTTTAGGTGAAGTCGTCCCGAAGGAAAGTCGGCAAGGTCTGGAATTCAGCACTGGCCTTGGGAGACAGCTCCACAGGGAGTACCTATGGTGCTCGTCCACAAAACCGCAGCTACACAAGGGGTGAAAGGTTTGTGCATCTAGGAAATCTCTGATGTTTTTTGGCATATACATTCTTTGTACAAGGACATTTCTCACCAACTCCCCACACTGGAACAGTGCCCTGCGCATGTTATTTTCCCGACAGATTTATTAATGATCAGTGACGATGAACTATAGCTTGCATATGGAGCACTCTATAATGCTGACTGGCTAATAGGCACTCTACCGTCCTTGGTGAGACATACAATAGGTCATTTTTAGGAAGCTTAATTTGCCATTTGTTGTAAGTGTAGAGCTCAAAAAATTTCGAGCAGGTCCCGCAACTTTAAAGAAATAATCATTGCCTTTAAAACCAGGTAATGGTCTTTTCAACAAAACATCCCTTACTATTTGGTTAGTCAGTTTTTAAAATCCTGTCACTGGCCTTCAGATTTGAGAAGGATTCAAGTTCCAGTGAGAATTAGAACACCAGTGAATGGTTCGAACAGTCAGACTTTCTACTCACAAGTATAAATATTTCATAATCCTTAGCAGTCCCATTTCCTTTGTGGTTCTGGAATACATAATATCTGTCTGATTTTACAAGAGGAAAAAAATCTGTTCTAACAAAACCCTTAATGGAACTGACAAGGCAGTGAGTGTGGAGACCAAGAGAAATACAATATTTACAAGTGAAAAAGTTAATAATAGGTTTACAGGCGATCAAAATAAAAGCATTTGAAAGTATGGAATAAGTCTTATTTGTCAATATATACAACTAAATATCAGCTCTATACTACTGTTTTTACAATATCCTAAAAAAAAGTTCTAAGAAAATATCTGACTCACTGCGATACATGTGTCCGTAAATCAGAATATGATACAATTTTCTAGGTAAGTAAACACATTCATTTTGAGGATGAAATAATCACGGATTTTATTTTTAATACCAAATACTATCCAATAATTAACAGCATGTTAATACAAAACAAATAGACTTTAAATTCTAGTTTTAAATATAAAACTCTTAAGATATTCACTCCTGAATGTAAAGAATATACCTTTTCTTACTTTCTTGAGTATTTTGGCACTCTCCTATTTTTAATAATTCTCTGTGCAGCTGCAATCGTTCCATTTCTATAATTCTCAAGAGATCATCACGTGATTGTAACTCACTTTTCACCTCTGAGAGTCCTGCTTCCATGGCCTACATAAAAACATCAAACAGGTTCAATGCTCACATTTGGATATCACGCTTATAGTATATTTAAAAATATTTAACATCTGTGAACCAGCCTAATTCCAAATGAACTGGTGTCGAGCCTTTGGTTGGCTCTGTCTTACAGGATTTCATTCCTTCATTCATTTACTCAACAAATATTTGCTGAGTCCTTATTATGTGCTCAACCCTGAAGATACAGACACAGACTCTGTTCTCAGTGTGCTTACAGTCTAGTGATAAGGAGTAATCATTAATCACACAGATCCGGTCCCACTGTATATGAATTTGAGAGAATCATAAAAGTATGAATGAAATATTAATGTGTAAAAGTTGGATTAAGTCCAATAATTCCCAATTTAAAGACAATACCCAAGAAGAATCTAATTTCAGAGCTGGCCAGCACAGTGAGTTGCAAACCATGGTCTATGGCTCCATGACTGCCCAGTAATAGCCCTACTTTATCTGGAACTAGAAACACCAGCAATCCTGTGAATCCAGTCTTTTATTTTGTTCATAAGAGGCTTGAGCAAGTTTAAAAGCTGTTGGGAAGGGTAATGGTTGATTCCTGGGAAGGTGGGTGGAGTGGATCCCAAAGCCCAAATGGAAGAACTGCCTAAAGCAAAAGGAAAGAAGGAAGGAAGATGGAATGTAGACAAGTAAATGCATCTGGATATGGAGACATAAGACAGTGGCTCTCTGTTGGCTTCTATTTTCCATGTGAAGTAAAAAGATATCACTAGAAGGAGAAGGGGAAGTGTGGGCATGGGAGTGATTTTTTTTTTAAGATTTTAGTTATTTATTTGAGAGAGAGAGAGAGAGCATGAGCACGATGGGGGGGGGGGCGGAGGGAGAAGCAGGCTCCCCACTGAGCGGAAGCCTAATGCGGGCAGGACCCTGGGATCATAACCTGAGCTGAAGGCAGACACCTAATTGACTGAGTCACCCAGTNCCAGGTGTGCCCAAGGGAGTGATTTTTAAGAGTGGAGAAGGTTTGAAATGGGAATGGGAGAATTAGCTGATCGGAGCAACAGAAGACGATTCCTGGCAGTGTTGAGTGCTCATTTGAGATTTGTGACCATGACCTGTTGAGTGATTTTCTCCAGCAGCACTTGGCTGTTCTCTGGGAGACAGGTTATGACAGAGTCCTTTCAAATCATCAGGTTTCTTCTACTCACTTATACAGAGAAACTAATATTTATTAAGTGTACCTGACCCAGGTCATCAAATCCATTGTCACTTTAAGTAGATGAGGAAACTGAGGGCCAGACTTGGTCCAAAGTCACAGAGCTTACAAGCGGCAGATTTTAGAAAAGAAAAATCCAGGTCTTTTGTCTACTAGTCCAGTTGGAACACTCAAAATGCAAAAATAATTTGTTTTACGCAAAAATAGTGAAACAGACCTGTAGCTTGTTGGTAAAGACAGGGTGGGGTGTTATGAGGGCAGGGGCCTCCTGTGCTAATAAGGGCTGTAGAAAACACTGCAGACATCTTTAAAAATAATTTGTTCAATAACTCCTTGTATATATCAATAACAGATTCATTCACATATAATCCACATACCATAAAATTTGCCCATTTAAAGTATATAATTCAGCAGATTTTAGTATGTTCATGAAGTTCTGCAGGCATCACCACTAGTTCCAGAACATTTTCAACCAAAATAAACCCAATGCCCGCTAGTAGTCGCTTCCCATTTTCCCTCCCCCTAGTCCCTGGCAACCACAAACGTATGTTCTATTTCTGTGGAACTGTCTATTCCGGACATTTCATACTAAGGGAGTCATACGATATGTGGCCTTTGCAACTGGCTTCTTTCACTCAGCATAATGCTTCCAAGGCTCATCCGTGCTACAGCATGTATCAATATTGTATTCCTTTTTGGTGATGGATAATATTTAATCATATGAATATACCACATTTTTGTTTATTAGTTCATCAATTGATGGACATTTGATATTTCTTCTTTTTGGCCGTTATGAGTAACACTGCTATAGAATTTCATGTACAAACTTTGGGCGATGTTTTCTTTTTCATTAATTCTTACCCCCGAATCCACAGAGTCTAGAAATATAATCATGAAGACAGTACAGGCCATACAAGTTCCCAGAGAAACTTTTTTTTTCTTTTTTTCCCCCAAAGCTTTAAATTTATATTATTTTCTGGGAGACCTAGAGACCTGGGTTTGGGGAAGGACCTCGTTGCCCCAAAAGCTCCTGACTGACTTGGAAATATAGAGGTAAAAATATATTTCAATAGATGATTTAATAAACTTGTTTGGGGAAAGATGTTTGGATAAAGTTCCTGTTTCAAACGTGGGGATTTTTCAGATGAGGCTAAACTTTCAAAATAAACAAAAGAAATGTGAAACAATAGATTAGCAAGTAGAAAAACAAATTAACTTCGTGTCAATGTCATCCATTATTTTGGCCAAATGAAGAAGGCACCATCTGGGCTCCCCGCCTTGCAAATTTGCCACCACTTGAAGCTGCATGTGGGCAACCAGGTCTTCCTTCACTTGGGGAGGGGAGTATAAAAAGGCTCTAGCTCCAGGCCAATGAAATGCAGAGTCACCATGGGCTAGAGTTAGTTAAAATTCTGTCACATGTGATCATCATGAAAGAATACCTATAAGACTGATACTTGGAGATACCATGTCACTAAGGGAAAAAAGAAACTTATTTGTGATCTAGCTGCACAGGTATGAGAATTTATGTCAAAATTGACACTTTCCATGATACAAATAAAAAATAATGATTTGACACGTTTTTCTAACATGAATGAATATGCAAAAGATTTTAATGATAATTGACAGGATTATGTAAATTGACTATAAATGTACGAGAAAAGAAACTTTGCTGATACAGGTAAATTGAGAGTTGTTTTTGACTTCTGCAATATCCTTTTGAATTCAATGTTAATAATACTGAGTTGACACAGAATTAGTGAACTTATTTAACTTAGACATAGTTTGAAAATTGGCATTCTTTTGCATAAAAGTCAAATTAATTATTTGTCACTGTGGATGCAAATATTTAGGAAAATGACTCTTTGGTACTTGATTCAGTGACTAGAACACCCTCATGTTCGTTTGGAACAACATAGGTATGCAAATCCACTTTTTTTTTTTTAAGTAAACTCGACCCCAACGTGCGGCATGAACTCACAGCTATGAACATTGGGGTGCATATGGCCCTTCTCTTTACTACGTCTGTATCTTTGGGGCACAGCCCGAAGATGAAGAGTTGCATCTCCACCGACTGAGCCAACCAGGAGCCCCTGTAAATCTACTTGTTTTAACTGTAAATTTTACGACATCTAAACACAAGTTTAGATCAAGTATTTCCAGTGACTTCCAAACTGAGATATGTTTTAAGCGTAAATACACACCAGATTTTGAAGACTTAGTGTGAAAAGAAATGGAAAATACCTTGTTAATAACTTTTTACATTGATTATACGTCAAAATGATAACACTTTAGATATATGTTGGGTTGAATAAAATATATTACTATTATGTATTAATTGCACTCTTGTCTATGACTTCTGTGAATGTGGTTACTAGAAAAATTTAAATTATATTTGTGGCTTGGATTATATTTCTACTGCACAGCGTGGCTCCAATACCTTAATGACACATTAACAAGCAAACAAAAAGGTCCGTTTTGGGGGGCACAGATATTAGAAAAATGCAGAACAATTTCTTTCTGTCACCAATCTCCAGTGGGAAATGCTGCACACTTTTAAAACGTGAGTGTAGTACAACATAGTAAATAAATATATGCAATGGAATTAATATGTATACTGACACATTTCAAAGTTGTGGAAAGACAAGTGAGAAGATGTGATTCATGTGAAAATTCAGATACATCTGGCATTAAAGTGTGTTGTAAACTAAAGAGAATTTTATATACAGTAAGTGACGGCAATTCAAATTGAAATGGTTGCCTTCTTAAATTCATGTGCAAGATGTGGAACACTGTCACATGACAGGTTTGCAAAGAGAAAAGCAACTTCTTTCTAAATATATGCACTGGTTAAGTGATTATTTACCTCTAATTATTCCCATTTGGTAAAATATAAATCTTGTAAAACAAGTTTAAGACCCATCTGTTTAGTTTGAAATTTGCCTAATGGTTTGAGAGCACTGATTTTTAAACCTTGAAATCAGCTACCAAATAGTAAATAATTGATATCTTCTTATTTTGTATTTGCTTTAAAGCAAGAGAATGAAACATAGGTCAAATTTGGAAATAAAACAGGGAAAAGGCCAAATAAAAGCATTATTTTCAGCATTTGTCTTCTAAATGCATCAAAAACAAGTAGTGTTTTCTGGGGCATAGAAATCTGATCTGTTAGTTACCTTGAAGTTTTTGAACCAAATGACTTCTCAAAGATCTTTTCATTAAAGCTTTAACATATTTTTATGGGTTAAGCATACTCCAGAATAATTTGGTTTGTTTTAATACATGTGATTCTTTTGTAAAATATAAAATGGAGATTCTTAGTTTAAACTTAATAATGTTCCTAGATCCAAGGATATTTAAATTTTTTTAAGTGAGCAAAAATCTATAAAAATAACTTTGGCAAATTTTCTCATAGAAATTGGTATATAAATAAAAATAAATAAATAAATAATGGTTGTATTAAAGTGTATCATTAACTATGGAAAATATCGTAAAATAAGAGTAAAGAATGGTGAAGAATATGAGAAAAATCATATTTCAAAATTTAAAGCAAGGCTTTGCAACCTCAGCACTATTTAGACTTTGGTCCGGATAATTCTTCATTGCGGGGTTTGTCTTGTGCGTTATAGGATGTGTAATAGAATATCTGGCCTCTATGCACTAGATGCCAGTAGCATCCCTCTCCCCTGCTGTGACAACCACATACGTATTCAAGCATCACGAGGTGTCACTTAGGGAGCAAAATCACTCCACTACAGAATCACCGATTTAAAGGAGTATTGTAAAATTAGGGGCAACTAATACTGTTATTTTATAACCTTTGGTATAAATATTANTGTTATTTTATAACCTTCGGTATAAATATTAATAAGAATATTTCACAATTGACTTCTATGAGTAGCTGGGTTTTTATTTTGTTAGTATATACTCAGGAACATTAGTAAATTATTATTTAAGTTAATATACATATATATCAGGAAAAGTCAAAGTGGATAACAGAGACTTTCCTTAGCCCAGACGAGCTATGGAAACTTCTCAGGAGTGCATGCATGTAAGCCCTTAGAAGTTTGTAGAGATCTTGGGTGGGAGGATGAGTCATATCCTGTTGAACTTGGGTCAAGAGGTAAATCAATTAAATGATATTGCTAAAGGACAGGGAGGCCTTGGCCATCAGGTGGTCCGAGGCCTCTAACTTCCGGCTACACGTTCAGACTCTCTGGTTGCACTTTCTCTCTTCTTGTCAATAGGAATGTCAGTGTGAGAAGTATTCGTTTACGGCATTCACTTGGAGAGAGGGAAGAGATTATAATCTGAACTGGGAATGTTAATGTATTAATGTTTCTCAGTGTACACTCTTCCTCTATTTGCAACAATCTTTTAACCAGATTCTCCAACTTCCTTCCTGGAAAAACATAAAAGATAAAGTTCTGAGAATGAGAAAGGTGGAGTTGTTCAAGGAAAGCATTAGAGAGAGTTAGTCATGCTGCCAAGATAGGGGAACAGAGGCTTTTTCTAGAATACAGGGAAGAGCATAGCCATTTCTATCTTACAAGTGAGCCGAAGAACCAAAAGCTGAACCTCAGCCCATGAAAGAGGATGTTCTTGGATGCCGTAATAGGTCCAAACAAAATTCTCTCAGGGAGAGTAAGAGGAACTGGCGTGGGTGACGCAGCAGAACCCGGTGAAGCATGCAAGCCGACTTCATGACTGGGCTCACTCATGAAATAGGTTTAGGGCAAACGAAAGAGAACAGAACAGAAAGTAGATTTCTGGGGACCAGACACAAAAAGACCTCAAAAAGGGACAAAGAGGACTGACTCCTCAGTTTGTGCTGGATGACCTAAAGCCCAGCAAAGAATATTCAGGAACGGCCCACAAATATACTGTCCTTACTTACTGGTTGTGATCCTGGTGCAGACTCCAGCAGTACAAAGACAGCTGCAGAATGTCTTGAAATAAAAGCCAGAGGCATGACCAGTTGTCCCAGGCCCAGGGAGTTGGAGAAGGAAGCCCCTGAGAGAAAACACCCTCCGAAGCAGAGGTCCTGCAGACCCAGCTCAGACGGCACCGGGTGAGCTGACAGGCACACTGAACACGGGAGGCCACCCGGACAACCTCCCGAGTAGAAGAATAAGGGCTAGTCTTATTTATATTCTAGCAAAGCTGGAGAAAATACTATCAGTACCTTCCCTGCTTCTAGACAATTTGTGGCTTGTTCAGTGTTTAGGATTTGTGGTTTAGCTTGCTTTATTTACATCTATATTCCGATTTGCATTAGAATAACACTCCCCTCCCCACACAAAGCTGGACTGGGGGATGGAGGAGCTGTCCTTCTCTTAGAAATGCCATGGAACGGGAGAAGATGGGAGCCTTGTGTTCAGTCCCTCTACAGACACGGAGAAAGAGGAACATGGAGGCGTTGATGCTGGCAGAGAAAGAAATAAAAGAACTAATCCCACTTATAATGTGGCAGATGGGGGAATGAGGAGTTGGCCCAAGACTAAAAAATGACCCTGGGAGTTTAAGTGGAGAAATATCTTAGAGAAGTGGCAGTCTGCTCAACAGTGACCTCCAAAGTATATCTTAGCATGAGGACGGAATAGAGTGGGACTAAGAATGGGCCAGCTGACATGTTCGAGTTGGTGGAAAAAGGCTGAATGCTTGTAAGGTGGGAGATAAGACCAAAATGGGGGATAAAACTATAGAATGTGTCAAGTAACTGGAATATTCATGAATAAGAAATATGTATTTAGTAAAGAAATTGGTAATGACCAATTGTGATGATGCTGTATTACCTTCTCAGGGATGCAAAAGTAGACAAGGAAAGGAAGGGAGGGAGGGAGAAAAGGAAAAGAGAGGGAGAGAGGGAGCGAGGAAGGGACAGACAAGACTGTTGGGTTAAAAAGAAAATTAATGCTTAGAAAAACCAACAATCGCATCTGCCTACGTAGAGATTACCTAAAAACAAACAAACAAAAAACCTCCAAACTCAGGCTACTTGGTAAAAGATTATGGTAAAGTGAACAGTGATAAATCCCAGGGAGTGACCTCCACGCCTCTCATTGAGGTAATTAGATTGTCTCCAACCCAGGATTCCTGCAAGTCAAGGAGGCACAGGGTCAGAGAGAATCGTGGGGACACAGGGCGGCCTGTGGCCAGAGGGCCACGGGTGTTAGGCACAGGGGTGCGTAAGTGAGCGCTGTTCTGTGCCGTAACGCATCACTCTCCACTGCTGCAGAACGCACATCCACGCTGCCGGGTGAAGCAGCTATGGGATTACCGAATTTACTCATCAAGTGAGAGTTACTTACTGGAGGAGACAGGGTCTGAATTTACACATGGAATAGAAAATTAGCCTTCTAATCCATATACCTGTTCAGCCACGATTTCTACAACTCATGGGCAGTGTCAGCTGTAACATAAATAATCACCTGGCACTGTCTTTGGTACATCTTCAGTTCTTGCAGGAGCTTCTGATTTTCATCCTGTAACTTATTCCTGCTTAACGCTATTTCACTCATAGCCGACTTCAGTTTTTCAATAATGAACTCATCTCTTTCACTGGTTTTGCAACTGTGATCCGGGTCACATGTCAACCGAGGAGGGTCTTCCGAGCTGCTGTCTTCTATGCACTGTTTTTTACCGCTGAGTTGAGTTTGGTAACTTTGTGCCTGTTTCTGAGAAAAATTAAGACTGTGTTGATGAAACAAAATATCGTATTTACGCTTCCATAAATAACATTCAAGAATGAGAGAAAAGACTTGGGAAAAACATCTTTCAATATGCTTATAATAGAGCTTCGCTCTTGGTAATTCAGTCTTGTGTTTTTTTTTTCTAAAACCTAAATTTCCGATGAGGTAAAGAGAAAATATATTTGTAGAACGTCCGAGCAAAGATGTAGAGTAGGGGAGGGGGCTTGGAGTGGGGAAGTCTTACTAAGCCAGAAAAAATGTTCAGAAGAGGAAAATTGTGGATACAATTACACAACAGTTGAAAAGGTCTACATGATGAAAACTAAACAAAATGAACAAAATGAAACAAAGACAGTTGGATTCTAGGAAAGAGTTGTCAACACATACAACGGGTTAATTATTCTTAATGTACAAAAACTCTACACATTCATAAGAAAAAGAGAAACAACACAAAAGAAAAAATGGCAAGATTTATAAACAGGCGATTCACAGAAAAGGAAATGGAAATGACTACGAAGGATACGAAGAGATGCTCAACCTTACAAGTAGTCAGAGGAACGCAAAACAAATCACGCCGTTCTGCTACCAGTCCAAGTTGGGAAAAATCAAGACTGATAACATTCCATGTTGGTGAAAGTACGAGTACCCCCACAGAATGTTCATGAATGGAAATTACTATAATCTTTTGGGAAGTAATATGCTAGTATTTATTTTAAAAATTTGAATAGACAATACCATTTGGCTCAAGAATTATTTGTGGGATTTTTAATCTAACAAAGAAAAAATACTAGCATTTAAAGATGTATGTACAAGGGCATTTATTACAGTATTATAATAGCAAAAAAACTAGACACAACCTGAAAGTTCATCGGTAAGGAAATGATCGGAAGAATTATGGTATAGCTACTATATACTATGATATATACGGTACTAGAAACCAAATTCTATGAAATATTATGTAGAACTAAGTAATGACTTGAAAGAGTATTCAGGAGGAAGGATAATTATTAAGTAGAGTAGCAAAATTTTAAAAAGGAAAAAATATATAACTTCCCCTAAATACATATTTTACATGTTTGTACAAACAAAAAAAATATGGAAAGAAAAACACCTATTATTAAAAGTGTTTGTATTAAATTGATAAGAATGGAGAAGATGAAGCTATTAATTTCACATTGGATTATTTTGTATTGTTAAATTCAGAGAACATATATAATTTATGTAATTCAAGTAACGTAAAGAATGAAAAAAAAGAAATAAAACCAAATAAAAACCATAGTTTCTCACTGGCTTTAAGAAAAATTCCAAATTCCTTGGTCAAGACTTTAAGGCTTATCATAATCTGTATTCAGTTCCCCAGGCTTACCATCTCCTACCCCTCCTCAGCTTCCACAAGGACTCGCCGCCAATTGGCCCCTTTTCTATACCCAGAATTTGCCTTTTGCTTTCTTGCTTCAGTGATTTTGCTCCTGTTACTTCCACCACCCAAAATAAATTCTCAAAATACATCCATTCTTCAAGGTCCAGCCCTAGGCCTACCCCCGCTGCAGGATATTTGCTCACTATCTCAGCCCCAAATTTTTCCCTTACTCCTCTGAGCATTAAAAGGATTTCCCATCCACTTGGCATTAATTATCTGTAAATATGTACATGTGTTATCTCTACCTCTAAGCTGTAAGGTTCTGGAGGTCAGGAACCAAGCAATCTCAGACTTTCTAAGCGACTTGCCCATAGGCATGCCAAAACATATGTTATTTAATGATATAATAACAATGATCACTTTTAAAAGTACCATCCTTTGAGACATGTAGACTAAACTGACCATTACAAATTTTCCTGGACTTGCGACTTTACCCAGTGTTAGATCTACTCTATTTTCCTTTGGTTGGCATTGCAATCTGTAATAAGATTGATTACAAAAATAGTAATAGTTAACCTGTATTTTTTCCTAAGTTAAAGGTATTAGGTAATGTACCTGAAATTGATTACACTTCTCAGATAATAATTTTTGTTGAGCATCTAAAGATACCAGGTGAGTCTGATACAGTATCTCTTGCTTGTCCCATTCTCTTGACTTCGCTCTAAATTCCTTTTAAAAAAGTGGGACAAACATAAATTGAAGAAAATTATTCACTTAAAAGCACAATGAATAAGGCTTCTTTCATTTGTACTTTTCATTCTAAACACCTACAGCCATTCCACAATGAATAAGGCTTCTTTCATTTGTACTTTTCAGTCTAAACACCTACAGCCATTCTTTCCCCATTTGGAAAACAAAATAAATATTAAATCACTCATCTTGGATTTATTACTAGATATTACTAGATACAGTTTCTGATTCTTGTCATCAAACCTGTATCCTTAGCTTTGTTTGTTTGTTTGTTTGTTTTCATGGGATGGGGCTTGGACTGATTTAGTGACTGTCCCCTTGTACCTTTCAGAGCTACCGTCCAAGGTAAAGCCAAAATCAACTCATTCTGGGGAACAGAACAACATCTCAGGCCTGATTTACTCAAACCACCAGAGCTACCCTGGGGAAGAAGTGATGGCATGAGCTTGATACAACATACTCAGTCCCACAAGTTTTTGTTCAAAGCAGTATATTTGTAGAACATGAATGTTCACAACTTAACACAAGGAAAGGATATGGCTTTGGGAATCAATCAGTCAAGGAAGGCTATAAATTAGGAGGCTCTTACAGTAATTAAAGATGACCTGAAATTGAGTGGTGGTCATAAGGTTGGAAAAATATGGATAGGCCCCTTTTAAATATATGATAGTACCTTATGATAAATAGACCATATTTATTAAGATAAGTGGAAACAGTTCATTTAAAGTTATTGACTTTGATTCTGACATTCAACAATTTAAAATTAGGTTCACAAAAACAAGGTCTTCAATAATAGTGATAAAATTTCAAAACTAGGCTCTTGTACAAAATTGCTTATATTTCAAATCAGTACAATGCCGGTTTTAAACATTCCTGTTTACTTTTAATTTTGGAGGGAGTCTTTGGAGTCAGAAGTCACAACATGGGCAAGGTTGAATTACACGGCTCATATCTTTCAGATAATACTAATATTTAGCAACACCCACCCAACATCTCAATCTTGAAAATAAATATTTCCCGACATGCTTTAAGAGGATGCAGGGGCATTAACCTCAATTCTTCACAAATTCTACAACAGGTAGAAATGAGGTCAAGCATGAGGCAAAGCAGGTTAGAAATATGGGTCACAGACATCAGCAGTCTTGGCTTTCTTGATCTTAGAGATGTATTGATTTCAAGACTGGTTTCAAACCAACACAGTATACCCAGTAGTTAGGGGACCATACAGAGACCTAGAGAGCTTTATGAGGGTTTTTGTAGAAACTGGAGGTGTCCCACCCCAGGTTCCACGGGGTCTGCACGCTTGTCTAAACTTCCAGAGTACGTTTTCTAGGGCTAGAAAAGCTTTTCTGGGTTTTCAAGGTTGAGAGTGGGTCAGGATCATTAAGACTGGAGTTTCTAGGTGAAGTCCATTATTATACATATGTTTTTTAACCCTTTTAAAGATATTAAATACTAAACTAACACTCCTTCAGTGATGGTTCTATGTCAGGGACTCTACAAACCTCCGCCTGTAAGACGACTTAACTTTTTAGTGTGAACATTTCACACTTACATAAAAGTAGAGACTTAAAACAACTCCCATGTACCCTTCACCCAGTTTGACCACCGCCAACCTAGCCATCTCTCTACTCCACCTCTCTGCCCTTCCTCTGTTGGACTAGTTTAAGGCAACTTCAGACCTCATTTATTCTCACCCCTAAATGCTTCAGTGTGCATCTAAATATATACTTATGTGTATTTTCTTCTCCCATAACCACAATGTCTCTGATAAGTTATTTGAATCCAATTTATTGGTGAAAAAATGAAATCTCTGTGAGGCTAACAACTTGCCTATAGGTCACAAGGCAAATAAATGAGTCAGTCAGGAAGTGTTTTAAATTATAAACTGTCACGTTCTTCCACACCAACNTCATTTATTCTCACCCCTAAATGCTTCAGTGTGCATCTAAATATATACTTATGTGTATTTTCTTCTCCCATAACCACAATGTCTCTGATAAGTTATTTGAATCCAATTTATTGGTGAAAAAATGAAATCTCTGTGAGGCTAACAACTTGCCTATAGGTCACAAGGCAAATAAATGAGTCAGTCAGGAAGTGTTTTAAATTATAAACTGTCATGTTCTTCCACACCAACATGCTATCTCCCATTTCTCTATTACTAGACCAGTGAATAAACATTTGTCCCGAAGGAAAAACATGCTTAGACACAGACTAAAAGCGGGACAGCCCATCTCTTACACATTAATTTTTCAGAGGGCTCTAAGTAAAATCAGGTACATGAAGTGTTTCCATAATTATACAGATTAAACTATCTATACAGTGTGCTTATGGATTTTTATGTAAGTACAAACCTATCAGGTTTTATATATATATATATATATACATTTTTTGGGGGGGGGGAGAGAAAGAGAGCATGAGCGGGGGAGGAAGGGGCAGGCAGAGAGAAGAGAGAGAGAATCTCAAGCAGCCTCCATCCCCAGCATGAAGCCTGACATGGGGTTCGATCTCAAGACCCTGACATCATGACCTGAGCAGAAATCAAGAGTCAGACGCTTAATCGACTGAACCACCCAGGTGCCCCAGATCATATTTTGCTACTAATTTCATCTATAAATTCATGAAAACTATTTTATATAAATATTTTGTTCCCTAAATGTAAAAGTGTTCACACAAAGTACTTAATATTAATTTCAGGACTTCTTCTTTTCTTGTCTGTACAATTTATATGACTGTGGTTGTCCCATAAAACCCCATAAGAAGTCAGTCAAAAGGCTAATCAGTGACTTGATTTCTGCATTTTCAGTGAAAGTATATGTGTTACAGTGCACATCTTTGGGCATCTTCTATGAGACCAGGATATTTCTGAAGCCGGTCTGCTCACACCACTATGAAAGCCAGGTGGTTACACGTGGGGCATTTTCCTGTAGACTCAATGTTACTTAGCAGTAGTCATTTTGTATCTTTTAAAAAACCATGTATTATTCAGTAGAATGTAAAATTTACAGGAATTCAAAAGCTAAAACCCAAGCCTTCCAGCAAAGTTCTTGCAACAGGCTGGCTTTAGGGCTGTGATCTTAGATTTTTCTTTCTTCTTTTAAAGATATTTTGGAAGGAAAGTTTGAGAACGACTATGAGTTGAAGAGTAAAATGATGAAAATCAAACAGGGCAACGACAATTAGATAGGAGCAAAGAGATAACAGGCAGACCAGGGAAAGGGGCAAAACTGGGCTGGAATATGGGGAGTAAGAGAAAGGAACAGCTCGAAGATTCTCAGCTATCTACCTGGGTGACTGGGAGAGGCCAACCATTATCTGTCAGCAAAGGAGAAGAAAGGGAAATCACAGGCTGGTGACGGTTGGGAGCATGCTGGGGTTTAGGGCTTGAGAATTAAGGAAGAAACTGGAGCGGGCTAACTTGAGGTCAATTAACAAACAATAATGGAAGCCCTAGAAACTGGACTCAGGATAGAGAACAGGAATGTGTAGTACAATCTACCTGCTGTTACGTGACCTCTAGCAAGAATGCTCGAGAGCACTGAAAAATAGCAGGTTCGGTTTTTCCAAGGTTGGGGAGTTAGGGGATAAAAATAAGTGCATCTGTGAATAGCAAGCCTTTTTAGGGACGGATATCCCAGAAGCTCTGGGTAATATATGGTGGCTATCTTGGAGAGGCACTACCTCTTTAAGAAAAAAACCCTGAAACTCCAAGCCCTGTTCCAAAAGCTGTTACGAGGCTTCATTGGGATTTAAGTACCTAATAGTTAAATAGCCATTAAAAGATTTATTAGATATTCAATTTAACTGACCCCAGGGATGTCCTTCAATTTCACTCAACATCTGCAGTTTCTTTGAGCTCTTTTTTTTTTTTGGCTCTCCAAAAATGCTGATCTGTATAAAAGATGCATAAATCAAAGTGATGTTTTAATTCACTAAGTGCCCAAAGGGAAGGTGCACTAAGAAAATACATTGAATGAGAAGCTGATGTGTAATGGTGTTTGCTAGCACAGCCATACGAGCCACGGTGCACGGCGGAGACGGCCAGCCCGCAGCAGCAGCAGCAATCAATCCTCACCACGCATGAAAGAAACTAAGAAAGTACATACGGCTCACCTCTAATTTCTGGTTCAAATTGCTCAGTTCAAAGGGTATTTCTTCTTTGAGGTGTGGTAACTCCTTCCGCCGAACTTTACTTTGTTTCATCTGGTGTAGTCTCAGTTTCTCAAAGCTATTCGTCAGTTTGGAAAACTGGAAGTAAGAGAGAATGCTAACGTCTCACTGTGCCTGGTGCTTCTGACTTAAATTCACGAGAGTTCTCTCCTTGGGCACCTCTTTGAGAATTTAAGTCATGTTTGGAAAATGCGGTAATGCTTAAATGTTCTGATGAGTGAAGACAGGACCCGTTATTAAAACTAAGTTATTGAAGCTGAACACCATTCGGTTTTCATGTAAATTTGGGACTTCATTAACTGCACAGTTAAATGATTCACTCGATAAATGTTTTGTTTAGCTTTGTTTTAACCATATGTAGCAAAACTCACAAGTTTTAAAAACCAAGGTTTTTTTTCTTTTATTTAGTGCCATCTTGTGTTGACAATTTTAATTTCAGTAACTCCTTCTATAAAATAACAAGTCTATATTTTATACAAGAAAACAGAATACTGAATTTAGAAGATACAAACATGAACTATTCATGTTGATGTAAGTTTAAATAAATTTAAGTATCAAATTGATACAACCTTTTTCTTACCAATAATTCTTTTAACTTAGACTCTGTACTTTTTTTTCTGTTTCTTGTTATACCTTCAAATAATAGATTAAAAGCAGCATGGTCCATCAACATCTGTGAAGAAATTTCTAGATAACTACTTAACAAAAGTTTTTTATTTTATTTTGAATTTTGAAATAATTATACAATATAATTATGTGATATAATATTAAGCCCAGGAAATTGACATTGGCAGGATATATGTGCATAGCTTTATGCCATCTTATCACATGTGATCGAGATACAGAACCATTCCACCAGCACACAGACCTCCCTGCCTTTGTAGTGACGCTCATACCTCTCATCTTCCCACCCCTAACCTCTGGCAATCAACTAATTTGTTTCTAGCCCTATAATTTTGTCATTTAAGAATGTTATAAAATGGAATCAAATAGTATGTGACATTTTGAGATTGGCTTGTTTTCAGTCAGCGTAATGCCCTGAAGATGAATGTGTGTATCAATAGTTCATTCCTGGTTTTTACTTCTTAAGTTCATTTGTAGTCATTGTTTTTAGTTTTATAAGACATTTACAATTATAACTTACAAAAAGGCTTTGGTTATATTTTATATATTTTAATATATAATGCTCTTCTAAAAAAATGCTCTCTTTTTTATTGCCCAGTATTATACCATGATATGGATGGAACCACAGTTTGCTTGAGCATTCATATATTGAGACATTTTGGTTATTTCCAATTTTTGGCTACCACAAATTGAGCTATGAATGGTCATGTCTACTTTTTCTGATATTAATATGTCACACTTGCTTTCTTTTTCTCGTATCACTTTTAAAATTGAGATATAATTCACCTCCCATAAAAATCACCTTTTAAAATATAAAATTCTTTGGTTTTAGTATATTCACAAAGTTGTGCAACCATCATATTACCTAATTTCAAGATATTTTCATTACCTCCAAAAGAAACCCCAGAATATTAGAATGTTTATACATTTCCTCCTGCCCCCGGTCCCTAGAAACTACTAATCTACCTTCTGTCTCTATGGATTTGCCTATTCTGATCATTTCACATTAGTGGAATCAGACATTATGTGGTCTTTTGTGTCTGCCTTCTTTTACTTAACACTTTCAAGGTTCATCTATGTTGTAGCATGGATGAATACTTCCTTCTTTTTCATGGCTGGATAGTATTCTGTTGCATGGATATGCCACATTTTGTTTAACCATTCATCAATTGATGGACATTTGGGTTCTTTCTACTTTTTGTATATTACAAATAATGCTGCTATGACCACTTGTGTGCAAGTTTCCGTGTGGATACATATATTTATTTCTCCTGGGTACATAGCTAGGAGTGGAATTGCTGGATCATATGGAAACTCTGAGTTTAACTCTTTAAGACACTGCTGAGCTGTTTTCCAAAGTGACGGTACCATTTCCCAGGATTACTGAGAACGTATAGGGTTCTAATTTCTCCATATCCTCACCGACACTTGCTATAGTCCCTTCTGATCAGTGTGAATGGGTATCTCATGACTTTGTTTGCATTTCCTTAATGACGCCTGATGTTGAACATTCTTTTTCATATGCTTATTAGACACTTGTATACCTTCTCTGGAAAAATGTCTATTCATATCTTTGCCCATTTTAACATTCATTTAGGTCATTAAAGTTCATACAGCATTTACTTCTTACTATTGACAAGTATGAGTGAATTTTTTAAATTCTGGATACTAGTCTTTTATCAGATATATGATTTGTAAATATTTTCTCCCACTTTGTGAGTTGTCTCTTCACTCTCTTGTATCCTTTGATGCACAGAGGTTTTTTTAATTTTGGTGAAGTTAAATTCATCTGATTTTTCTCGTGCTTTTGGTACGACTTTTGCTTTCTTTCGATTAATATTTGCTTGGTATTTTTCCCTGCCTTTTTATTTCAGCTTACCTATATAGTTATGTCTGAAGTGAGTGTCTGGAACAGAACATATTGTTAGGTCATGTTTTCTTAATTTACTCTGTCAATCTCCATCTTTTACCTGATGTATTTAAACAATTCCCATTTACTGAAATTATTGATATATTAGCGCTTAAGCCTTACTCTTGTTGTTGTTTTCTGTTCTCCAGTTTTTGTTTCTCTATTTTAGCTTTTCTGTCTTCTTCAGGGTTTTTTGAGCATTATTTAGAATTCTATTTTGGCTTATCTATAGTGTTTTTGCGTGTATCTATTTGAATAGCTTTCTCAGTTGGTGCTCTAGGCATTACGTTATATATACATAACTCATTACGGTCTACTGGTATCAACATTTTACCAGTTCAAGTGAAATGCTTTTTATGTCCCTTTGTCCTGACCCATTTATAATATTTTTGTCATAAGTATTTCCTCAACATACACTGAGAACCTCATTGACTATTGTTATAATTTTTGTTTTAGCTGTCAATTTAGAAAACTCAAAGAGAAGGAAAGTATTACATTTACCCTTCTTAAAAAACTCCTTGCATTGTTTTTTCTTCCTTCCTGATGTCTCAAGATTCTTTCTTTGTCATTTCCCTTCTGCTAAAGGAACTTTCTTTAGCCATTCTTTGAAGGTAGGTTTACTGGTGACAAATTCTCTTAGTTATCCTTCATTTGAGAAGGACTTGATTTCCCCTTCAATCCTAAGGATATTTTTTCTAGGCATAGAATCCTGGGTTGACATTTATGTTCTTTCAGCAACTGAAAAATGTTCCATATCCTCTGGCCTTCCTGGTTTCTGATGAGAATCTGTTATCTGAATCGATTTTTCCCTATAGGTAAGGTGTTATTTCTCTCTTGCTGTTTCCAAGATTTTTTTCTTTGTCTTTTGGTTTCTAGAACTTTGCCTATGATTTGTCTTGGTGTCAGTTTCTTTGTATTTATCTTGTGTGAATTTCACCCAGATTCTTGGATTGGTAGGTTTATATCTTTTACCAGGTTTTGATGCTTTTCGGCCATTACTTCTCTGAATACTTTTTCAGTCCCACTCTCCTCTCCCTTTTGGGACTCTGATGACACAAATTTCTAATTTCATTTTACTTTGAGCCCATCCACTGATTTTTTTTTAGTTTGGTTATTGTATTTTCCAGAGATAAAATTTCTAACTGGTTGTTTTTTATAGTTTTATTTCTTTGCTAAAGACTTCATTTGTTTCAGGTATGTTTGTAATTGCTCACTGAAGCATTTTTATAACAGCTGCTTTAAAATCCTTGTCAGATAATTCTAGCATCTGTATTCACTCAGTGTTGGCATCTCTTGGTTGTCTTTTCTCATTCAAGTTGAGATCCTCCTGGTTCCTGGTGTGATGAGTGATTTTTTATTGACACTTGGACATTTTGGGTATTGTGCTATAGGTTTTCTTTAGGGATTGTGTTTCAGCCATCCTCTTCTGACAGCATTCTAGCAAGGAAAGTGGGACACTGTCTCATCACTGCCAGGGGCAGTGGGAGCTCAGCTCTTGGCCTCAGTTGGTAACCTGAGGGAGGCGATCCTTATCACTGCTGAGTGGGAATGGGGGTTCAGGATCCCCACTAGTCTTCACCGACACCACCTTGACTGGAGGCATATAGGTGCCTTGTTACTGCTTCTCACGTGTCCTTTAGTGAAAGTGTAGTGAGGGCCAGTGACCTCATTACCACTGAGAGGTGGTAAATGTCCTGGCTCCTCATTAGGCTTCCCTTGATACCATTCAGAGAGGAAGGGAATGGCTTCATCACCACCAAATGGGCATACTAGTCCAGGCTCTCCACATGGCCTCCACGAACGCCATGGGCTGGGAAGTGTCTTGTTAATAACACTTAGGGGTCACGAAAGTCCTGGCTCTCCACTTAAGTCTTCTCCAACACCACCCAGGCTGGAGATTATGGACTGCCTCATTACAGGCTGGTGAGAGAGAGGCTGGGAGGGGGGAAGGTTGGGGCTGAAGTCTCCTTCTGTAGTGTTTGGCTGGAGTAGAGCCGTTACCTAAAAGTGCGTAATCTTGCTAGGCTATCTTTTTCTGGGTCTTTTGGCCGCAGAAAGCAGGCATTCCTTGGGATTCTTTTTGTTTGTTTGTGTCCTTTGGAGTGTCTGGGTTGTCAGCTTCTTCGTTACCCAGACTGGGATATAAGAGGCAAAAAGAAATCCCAGGGAACTCACCATTATGTCATTCCTTGGGTACCAAGGTCTTAGTTCTCCCGTCTCTTCCCTCCACTTTTCAGAGTCTTCATATATCATTTTAGAAATAATGTCCAGCCTTTCTAGTTTTAATTAGCAGGATCTAAATGCATCTACCCCATCTTCCCAGAAGTGAAAAATCTCAAATATATACACAATTTAATCATAGTTCCATAATAGTTAGAAGGAAAAGAAAATACTCTCATTTTAAAAAGGAAGCAATTTCTATGAGAAAGTTGCGACGGAGTTGAGTTATTCAAGGAAGAGTGTGGTAAAGTGTATCCTTAAGATATTTTAGGAAAATGAAATTGTAAATAAACCAGGAATTTCAAAGAAGGAATCAGTAGAGTGAGCTAGCAGCAACCAAAGCATGTTTGCCCCAAGACAGCATTTTCCGGTTAGAAGAATGACATATTACAAGCTATTATGCAAGCCAGTTCTCTGTCTCTTTCCGTCCTTCCCTCTTTCCTTCTCTTCCGTTCTCCTTCCCTAACGCTCTTCCTTCCTTTCTTTTAACAGGAGAAGAGAAGAGCAGCAGAAAATGGCAGTGGAAGCAGATGGCTGCTCTCTCAAGAACAATGTGGCGTTTCCAAAGTGTATTCTGTGCAACACCTGTTTACGGTGTTTACACTGTGACACTGTACTACACCTCAGCAGGTTTTAGCTTCAAAATAAAGAGAGTTCCATGGTCAAATACATTTTGAAAAATGATGGATCAAAAAGGTTCAATGGATTTGTTTAAAGCAGGACTTGTCACAGCCTGTAATATGCTAATATGCACCGTGAACATCCAGGAGCAGAGAAGAAGTAAACAGCATTTCCTAACTCTCAATATTAGCATTCCACGAACACACTTCTGTGAAATTGCCGTAAGGATATTCGTTGGTTAGCCAGCAGCCGAGTAATGAAATAGAGCTGCAAAGCATCGAACGTCAGGGATTCATACATTACGTGCCTGCTCACAACTCTGTGAANCTCAATATTAGCATTCCACGAACACACTTCTGTGAAATTGCCGTAAGGATATTCGTTGGTTAGCCAGCAGCCAAGTGATGAAATAGAGCTGCAAAGCATCGAACGTCAGGGATTCATACATTACGTGCCTGCTCAGCACATGTAAACAAGTCTCACAACTCTGTGACAACAGACGTGAAGAAAACCCGAGATTAAAGATCTGGTGAGCAGTGACGGAACTAATTAAATGTACTTTTGAGACGGTACTTCACTTGTATCTCCATTTCTGTGTTTTTTCAAACTTACTCCAGATCGCGGTGTCGCTGTTTATACTGAAGGATATAGTGATTTAATATATATGTTGCTATTTTAGAGCTTTATCATTACAGAGAAAACAAGGCTGATTGATTTAAGCATTAAATGCTTCGAGTCTTAGGAAAAACCATTTAGTTTCATAATTCGAGCTACCATCCAGTGGCAGCTATTTGAATTGCAGGCAAAATGTCTAAATTTAAGAGCTAGCTAGTCTTGTAAGATTATATTAGTTTAATGGCTGATGACCTCCCTAAGAAGGCACTTAAGAAAGAATTAACTACTTTAGGCTCATTTAATTGTATTATCACTTATGAAATCTTTGCACTTCAAAAAGTTCATAATCAAGCTGTATTTCCCATTAATTCACTTACTAAGTTAAGCAAGGACATAGCATCCACTAGATCTGAGATACACAGACGACGATTGCCCTGTGTATTATTTGTGCCAGCCCAGCGCGGAGGTAGAGGAATAAATAGGAAAGAAATCATTATCCCTGTTCAGAGGACCTACCGTTTATGAAATAGCTCTACTATCAAAGTAATAAAGACCAGTTTTGTCCTTTCAATTATCTATTTCATAATAGCAAAGTTATAATTGTTGTTCACGTAGCTAATTATTATCATGTAATTAATCAACAAGTCACTTGATAAATAGAAAGGTAATAGTCTTGCACTATGCTAACAGTTAAAGGGATAAAGAACTGACAGTCTATTAAAAGAAACAATCTAATAAAACAATGAAAGACAGGGCCAAACATATAACCTGTTGTTAAAATATAAGAACTTTACTTGTATTAAAAATAATCCATTTTAATAAAATTAATACAACTTATAAATATATAAATTTGATAGAATTTTACATGTGTAAACATATATCAAAATGTGTTTAACCATCAAATGAGATTAAATTACAATAAGTTTCCTTACTTGAGCTTTTAGGGTTTGCAGTTGTCCTTCATAATTTTGCGTCATTGCTAAGTTACATTTCTCCAGACTGTCCAACTTCTGTCTGAGTAACCCCACCTGCAGCCAGAATAAAACTTAATTTTGATTTTCCTTAAATTTTGCCTGACAAAAGCAGAAAATGTGCAAAGGAGGAGCATGATTTAAATAAAACTGCTGTCCCCAAATGAGAATAAATATTTGTACTGCTGTTCTTAAAATAGCTATTAATAATTAAAGTCACAAAACCCCATATTGCTGGCGCTATTCCACTGGGTACACATTAGGACAGGGCAGTATGGATGTTTGACAAAAGATCGTGTCACCATCACATTTTAAATTAAGGTTTAGAATTTACTTTGCATTATCTTTTCAGGAGGCTGTGTCATCATTACTCAGCAGAGGCTCTGAGGACTCGGCCCAGGCTTTATTGGGGACCCCACTGCCTGCAGTGGGCGCTCTGCTGCGACGGAACCGCGGAGTCCCGGCTACATTTTAGAAGAACATTTTAAAATGAAAAGAATGATGTCTCAGAGTTCTCAGGGCTTTGGCTTGCAGAATTTGTCTACTGAAAAAGCGGGGCTGTACACACCTGGGTCATCACAGATATGGAAGCAAGAAAATGGCCCCTTGTGTGTTCCAGGTTTCATGACCTGCCTCCACTATGAAGGGAAGCCAGAGGCCAATAACCAAATAACTCAGTTAACTGTGTCAAGAGCTAAGTTCTATTGGGGGGCTAACAAATGTGGAGAGATGGCTAATGAACAAGCTGACTGATGATGGTTCCATATATGATTAAAGCAAATACTTCTCTTAGGCCTCGCCCAAAAGAAAAATTCACAGACACAAGAGCCCGCATTAGGTCAAGTACATGGTTTCCCTGAGCTCCTCTGGAGGCCTGAGAGCGCTCATACATTCGAAAGTCACCGACATGCTAGAAGCAGACCTGCGGGGGCTGGGGGCGCTCCTCGTAAGAGGGCGCCCACATATAGACACACACTCCCTTCCCCAAACTCTTTCCTCCCTTGTCCTGCATTCACGTTTTGGCATGTCACTTCTTTCGGGAAATATTCTCGAGTAGATTCGAAGAGGCGCTTGAACTCAGCCATTTCCAAAGACACAGTTTGGACAACGACTTTGTTTCTACAGCTGCAAAAGCACTGACATCTCTGCTTGCAAACGGTATTTATTCACATCTATACAAATGTCTGTTTACTTTGCTAGATGGCATTGGCACGCTGTGTTTGTCCACATCAGCAGGTTTTTATGGGCTGACGCGCCCATCGTCACTTACTTGACAGAACATATTTAGCACGCTGTGACAGAATTCCCAGCAATAAAGGCTACCACTGATGCCTGATAGAAAGTATATGTAATGAAACACATATTCTGATGGAATAAATATTATTTATAACTGTCTAAGGAATTAACAATTAACACACATATTCAGTACCTCTTGACCTTTCCGGTCCAAACAAGTTTGCGCGTTCGCCAACTCTTGATCCCGAAGATCTAATCGTGTCTCCAAAGCCCGCATTTTCCTTTCCCAATCCAATTTTTTGTTGCTTACCATGATGTCAATTTGTTCCATTAATTCCTGAAGTTCGGCCTCACAAGGAGAAGCTCTGGCAATGGTCGAAAAGTGAAACACATTTTAAAAGAGTGAAATATGAGGACAAGAAAAATGATTCCATTGCTCTGAATAGAGTGATCATTATTTCCTCAAACTGTTCAATTACTTAAACAGGAGGAAGTCTGAAAGCCAGAGGTTAAATTTTAAACTAAAACTACAAGCTAATTTCAGAGTAAACAGTAAATATACATTAATTTTTTTAAATGACATTTTCTAAAGTATAGTTGCTGTCATAATATAATGTAACACATTGATAAAGCCACTGCTTCTATTCTTTCCTTAGTGTAGTGGTAGTGCGTGGGTCTCCCAGAGCCAAAAGTTTTGACTTAAAGGAAGTCCTAAAATAAAAACACATGTGCAGATTACATCAGAAACAAGGTGCAATAAAGGAAGTTAGCTCAAAGAAATTAAATAAAATAACAATTTCAGAGTGGGCTGATTCTATGGAAAATTCAAAAAATGAAAAACGGTTCAATGTTCTTCCCTGTAAATATACCTGTAACAATGTCTGTCATAGCTTGAATAAGTTTGATGGCAGGCAGACTGGGACTTCAACTGTGCCTGTCAGGGATAGAAGAGCAACCCCAGGCTACAGAGGACCCGATTCAAGGTACTAATTGGGTGACAGGGCTCCTCCTTCAGGAGGGAACTTGGCGTGATCTGGCTCGTATCCCTTTGGAAGGAATCTGTTCAGGCAGGTGTGGGCAGAGTAATGTAAGTCTTTAAATAATGGGGATACTATTGTTTGGATAAGGGCCAATATCTTGGGTCTCAAAGGGTCTATTTATATTTGAAACAAAACCCTTGGTAATAGCTAGATTTATAGAGGTGCGAGTTGTGAGGACAGATTGCTGGGTGCTCCCGGGGCAGGGTTCTCCTTCAAAAAAGCTGACACATTCCACAGGGGCCTGGAATAAGTCCAGTTATTCAGACTGAATATGCAGGCAGATGTTAAAGCCTCAGATTTCAGCCTAAGGAACACACATGTCCAAATTAGAAAGTGAGTTATTTCAGTATCCATTCAGTGGTGGTGACGGGGCTTCTAATATATTTGTGTGGGTGGGAGGAAGGCAGGAGGGAAAGGCAGGCAGGAAATGATATCTTCTCCATTTCCTTTCACCAAAACAGAATTTTAGACGTGATTAAGGATCATTTCGCATTCTGAAAAACCTCAGGCCCAGAGAGGTCAAGGTCACACAGTAACTAGTGGAAGAGCCAGATCTAGATCGTAAGCAGCTGCTTCCCATCTTTGGCTCCCTTCCATGTACCACACAGCTAAGGACATGAGGTTTTGAATAAGAACTCGCTTGAAAAATATAGCATAAATTAGCTCCATCACAATAGGGTTAGGAAGAGGTATCAGAACCCAAAGAACTCAGAATTTCCAGAATCACTTTCTAAAATGCCCGGTCAACCTGAACGAAGGATGCCCCTTTGATCGGTTCATTCACCAGCAGACTCACCAGTTTCAACATCAGAGAGCTTTTAAGTGCAAAGTGCCCCTCTGAAGTCTTTCAGCATTCCTGGACTAAGGCCCAAAGGCTCTCCATTTTTACATAAAACCTAAAGCAAACCTGAGGAAAGAAAGTACTAATTTCTCTATAAATAAGTTGATCGAATTTTAATTGGAGTTATGATGTGGGGAACAACAGCAGAATAAAAAGAATCGTTTTCACACCATTTTCTTTTCATAACAACATGTATCACCTTTACTATAAACATACTCTGTTTTTCCCTGCTATTATAAGCTCTGAAAGAAAAGGATGATATTGGTCCTTTTCATCACCATCTCACTGGAGCTCAGCACAGTGCTCCAGCACATAGCAGATGCTCAATAAATTTTTGAAAAATGAACAAATGAGCTCTTTTCATCAGTATCTCCTCGGCATGTAGGAACGCACCATGCTTATGGAACTAAAATACAGGCCGAAAGTCGAGTGCAACACAACGGAAGCTACTCAATCAATATCGTTAAATAAACGAGCAAATGGTTTCTTTCCTGGTTGTGACTATGCCGTAAAAATATTAGGATATTAGACTCAGGGTGGAAGCACTTCTACAAGTCACCTTGCCCAACCACCCATCCAGTGTTGGCACGTCTTTCGCAATGTTTCGTAAGACAATCGTGCACGATGTCCCACAGATCAGATTCAGCAGGTCTGCAACAGAGGCCATTCTGCATTGCTAACAAAGCTATCGGGTGATTCTGGTGCGTGCCAAGGCTTGTGATCTGTTTCACAATATCACTGCCAAGAGGTCATGCAGCCTAGGTCTGAATTTCTCCTTTACCAGGTAACTGCTGTCTCACACTGTATCGAGATAGCGATGAGTTTTAAAAAGTTCTTTCTAATTTGAAGAGATTTTGCACCCACTGGTTCTAATTTGATCCACTGGGACCATGCAGAACAAATGCCTTTTCAACACAATGGACCTTTAAGTACTTGAATACAGTTACCAATATGTCAAATGCAGTTGTCAATACCTCCAGATTCTTTCAAGTTTTCTCAGTGTTCAATAGTAGATACTGAACATTCGAACAGACAATGGCCAGAGCATGATAACAGACTCTTACCCACAACATCTACAGCAAGAGTCCTAGAATGGTCAGGATTCGGTCAATGATTGACACCTTCCTTAATCTCTGCCCCCACTTCCAACTCAGGACCAACTGGAGAAAGCAATTACGCTCCCCAAACTAATCCCATCGGATGCCCCGCTTCCACTAATCCTGCCTTGGCTTCCCTGTAACAGCCTCCATCCAATGAAAACATACCCGAAGCCGTCTCTTGTTTACTGTAAAGCTTTCCCACCCGGCCTGTCTCTGCCAAATATAAGTGATGGTTGCTGACTCCCTTGCTACAGCAAGCTTTGAAGAAATAGGCTTCGTTTGTTCTCATTTGGATGGTCTTTGTATATTTCCACAAGTATCTTTATTTCCTCCAATTGCCTTGGAGATTTCTTTTTTCTCCACCACTCACTGTCCAGTGTACTGCCTGGAAAATACTAGACGCTTAATATACCATTTGTTGAATGAATGAAAAAGTGAATGACTATGGTAAAATTTTCAGACCCTTTCTAATCCTGGTGGCTCTCCGCTGAACAAGTTCCTGTGTTGATTTCCTCCTTGAAATGTACCACTCAGAACTTTGACAGAATACCCCAGCTACGGTCTAATCAGTTTAGACAGGGACTCTCACATCCTTGGTTTTAGGTGCTATGTATTTTTATTCAAGCAGATGAAGATCACCTTAGCTTCGAATCTGGGAAGGAGAAGGGCAAAGCAGTGATAGGATACCATTTCAAGGTGAGTTTATTCTTGTCCAAACACCTTTCTCACGCGTGCTACAAACAAAGCCACTATCTTGTGCTTGTTTCATCTTGCGGGGGGCGGGGTGCTCTAAGGACAGACCTTTATATTTATCCTTATTAAATTTCAGAGTGATAGTTTCAGCCTCTCAACGTGTGTTGTCATCACTGGTTCTTTACTGAAGCAAACATTGACTCAGCGACTGCTGCCCGCTGTGTGAGGAACTGTGAAGACAGAGACACATGAGCTGCGCATAGAGACGCTCTCAAGGCAGGGACAATATGAGACTGACGAATACGTGCAGCTCTTTGGGGACTCGAAAGGAAGGGTTCTGAGTACAAACTTGGACAGGACAGGTTACCACAGAAGCCTTCCTCAAGGAGCTTATGTTTTGGGATCCTGTTTCTGTCAGAAAGTACATTCACTATCCATCTCAGTTTTGTGTCAGCTGCAGATCTGATAAGCATTACTTGTTTCATAAAGAAATATGTTTTTTTACTACAAGTGACTAAAATGTCACGCGAGACAGGACGGAGGACAGAGCTCTATGGCATTCCACTACCAAGCCCTTCAGAGTGACAGGGATCTGGTGATTATTTCTTGTCTTATAATCCATTTCTAATCCACTTAATTAAATTTACAATCTTTTCTCTTTTTTTCTGCCCATAAAAATGTCATGATAAGCCCTGTAAAATATTATGGCAAAGCCCAAGTAAGATTCTATCTGTACGTTCCCTGATGCACCCGCATATGAGCCCCGTGAGCCCAGGCTGATCCCGTATGTGCTTATGCTGAGTCCTGGGGCCACTGCTTCCTCCTCGGATGCTCACAAACCACCCATAATCCTTTGCAGAGTCTTCCTGAAGACTTAGTCAGCCTCAGATTTACATCCAACTCAGCTTTCTGTCAAATTTAATATTCCTCTTCAAAATTCAATTTTCTAATCTAGCCTATCTTCCCTTCTTCAGTTTTTCAGAGATTATTAAGAGTGGCTGGTCTCCACAGCATCAGTATTTGCTCCTACATCTACTGAACTTCAAAATGAGATACAAAAGGCTTAGTTTAGCCTTCTTCACAGAGCTGGGCACTAACAGTATTCATATTTTCCTTTCTCCTTTTAGTCAAACGCTGACTAACACTATGTTAATTACTTTCCTGTTCTTCCTCTTACGGATCCTTACGGACTATGTCATGCAACATGGAAAACTAAGAAAATGAGTTTCCAAAATGTCAGACCCGTAAAGTAGGTCTTATTTTTCCAATTTTAGAAAGTTGATTGAGGCACTAAAAAAGAAAAAAGTCCTCTGAGTCTTCAAGATTTAGGGACTGGGTGGATTGTGTCTGATACACTACTTACGACATACAAACCCTGGCCCTGATTACTGGGTTTATTCCCGGGAGCAATTCCCAAGAGAAGGATCGTGGGGTCAGGAGAGAGGTCTCAAACCAGAAGGAAGGGGGCACACTGAGACTTGCAGGGTGATGTACCAATCTGAGGAGCCTAGAGTCAAAATACATGAAGAGAGCAAAATAGAAAGCTGATGATATAAATGGAGGTAAGGGTGGCCGATGTGTCGGGGAACAGGAGAATGGAAAGTGGAGAGTCATTCAGAGTAAAAAGAGCTGGAGTAAAGTACATGGGCATGTAGTCCCTCCAAAGTCCTTTCATATACGGGCTTACGTGCTAGTTCTTACAAGGGCAGACCTTCATCAGACAGATGGCTATGGTGACCACGTGATAAATGATCCAAACCAGGACAATTTTGGAAGTGGAGGGGCACTAATGATAATTATGCCAGGACAAAGGTATAAAGCAGTGACTGTTCTGGGCCAGGCGGGATGTAGGCGCAGCCAACCCATCATCAATCTGGAAAACAGAAATGGAGAAACAGGTCTGTAAAAAACAAAGTGAGTTCATTTGGGGACATAAGAGACGTCAGAATGAAATGGATCTTGATCTTGAACGAGAGAAGAGGAGATTTGAAAAACAAATACAGGAGTCATCATGGAGGAAGTGGAGGGATTGAGAAAGGAAAGCACAGGCTGAAGAGAAAGAGGAAGACTAAGAAAACGAGTTTCCAAAATGTCAATGGGCAATATGAGCCATCATATTAGGTCTTAACTCTTCCAAAATATCTTAATGAAACTCATTCGAAAATGTAGCAACACATTATTTGTCTAGTTATAGTACCATATATTTAGCTATACCAATATAATTTAACTTTTCTGTGGTGGCTTATAGACCCTATTCTGTGTATCAAATACTGTATCACCCCAGAACTAAATGGAAGAGATCCCAGATGCCCCTGAACCCAAACCCACTTTCATAGACATGTCTGTGATGTCAGCCTGCTCTGTACTTGACTGTCCCCCCAAGACAGTAAAGTGAAAGGCTAACTACTTTATGATTCCTCGGTCATAATTTCACGGTTGCCCTCGTTCAAAATTAGTTACCAAATTATAGCTCAAAATAGCTTTTCTCAAGCACTTTTCCCATTGTCCAAAAAGATGCTATTTTCTGTCATGGTTAATGTGTGCTGACTTAGCAGCATTACGGTGCCTATTTTTACTGCCTGTTTGAGATGGTGGCTCACACTCAGTCCATTCTGCTCCCTCGTCTGTAATAAGCTCAATGTTGGGGTGTGGAAGAGTATACATCCCACCATTCCCAAAAAGCGTGCTTACGTGCGCTTATCAAGGCCTTATTCCAGAGCCTTCATCAAAATCATCAAAGAATGACACTTATAGAAATAAAATGCCATGTGATAGCTTCCAAGTCTCTATCAACGTTTTATCAGAATTCTAGGTACATACAAACTTAAAATCTCACATGTTTTTGTTCTAAAAAGAATGGAAGATCTTTCAAATACCTATATTACAGATAAGCCTTTTCTTAAAATTTTTTCTATAATGACTATTCCTCTTCTGAGTAACACCCTGGTTCACGGATTGAATGATGTGAGAAGACAGTTGAAATATTAGCGAACACCAACCCTCTTTCTTCAGGTGATGTTTATAATTATCTAGAAATAAAAGTAACTTCAGTATCCTCATAAACTTGCATATCTGAAATATTATTTCATATTCATACAGAGATCCATGGTATAATTAATAATAAACTACATATGCGTTAGCTTGGATTCTATAAGCCAATCTCTAGGACAATTAAAATTCCCTCTTGCTAGAAGGTCTATTTGATGAAAGATTGCAGTGTTAGTACAAATGAGGATAGCCATTTAACACTTTTTCTTTTTAAAACTAGAGCCAACTATTTCACTGGATCCTAAAAGTAAAGAATTAGGTAAACATTGATAAAATCTGTTTTTCCAATATTAAGAAAACAGAAAATACACTGTTTCCTGGATGTTGGAAATGAACCCTGTAATGCCCGCTTGTTCTTAGAACTTCCAAATCTCTCTCTGCAGCCTGAGTTCTGAGCTCCAGACTTCTATATCCAACAACGATTCAACATCAACATTCCAACAGGATGTCTACAGGCATCTGAAACTTTTCATATTCAAAACAGTACTTGACTCCCTGCACCACGGACCTGCTCCCACTCCAGTCCACCCTATCTCTCTGATTGGCAACACCGCTACAGTTGCTCAAGATTAAAACCCTCATGATCTGGGCGCCTGAGCGGCTCAGGCATTGGGCATCTGCCTTCGGCTCAGAGTCCTGGGATCGAGCCCCACATTGGGCTCCCTGACAGGTGAACCTCCTTCTCCCTCTCTCTCTGCTGGTCCCCCTGCTGTGCTCTCTCTCTCTCTGTCAAATAAATAAAACCTTAAAACAAAACAAAACAACAACTCTCACAATCTGAGATTGTGTTTCCTCAAACCCCAGAACACCAGGTCTACTGGCACTGCCTCCATTATATCCTAAATTCTGATCACTTCTCACCCTATCCGGTGATAAAACCTTGGTCTGAGTCATCCTCAGCACTTGTCTGAATCCATTCTTATCTCTTCCTCGGCTAGGTGTCTACCCAACATCCACCCTTCCTTTCTTCCATAACAGATCTCCAGTGTTACTCAGAGTGGAAATGTGTCCAGCTAAAAACACGACTACGTTGGCCAGTCTCCCCTGCAGCTAGGCATGGCTACGCAACAAAATCTGGCCTGTGAGAGGTAGCAAAGAGCCATGAAGCTATTTAAAAGAGAGCTAGAGCAGTTGTCCTTGGTGCCTACACATCCCTCACACTTACCACTTGGGGACAAAACCTGCATTTCTTTGCCTGAGTCCCTCCTTTTGCCACTGGGGTCTTCTTTGCCACCTGTGTGATAGGCCAGGAGTAACAGGAAATTGAAGCCCGCCCAGAAGCAATCTTCAACCAGTGACTATCACTTACTGGTGTGTAAATACCTGCTCCTTGGATGGATAACTCTGAGGGCTGTGCTCTAGACTGGGTTCCAGAGTCTCCCCATTGAAAGCCTAATGTCACCCTCAGTGATAGCTGGTTTCATAACTTGTCGTGTCTTATTTCACTTCCCTATTCCCATAGGTGGTAGGATGAAACAGCCCCCAAAGATACCACATCTGAATCTACAGAAGAAATAAATAAATGCTACTTTATTTAGAAGAAAGGTTTTTGATTAAGTTAATGATCTTGAGATGGGGAGATTATCCTAGATTATCTGGGTATGCCCTAAGAAAGAGGCAGGGGGAGATGTGACACACACAGGAGAAGGGATATGGAGGTGAACCAGAGAGAGACGTGAAGATGCTGGCTTGAAAGGTCAGAGAGATGTGGTCAGAAGCCAAGAAATGCCGGCAGCCACCAGAGGCTGGGAGAAGCAAGGGATAGATTCTCCCCCAGAGCATCCGGAGGGAGTGCAGCCCTCCAGCTACCTTGATGCTGACACAGTGATTTTGGACTTCGGGACTCCAGAACTGTGAGGGAACCAATTTTGGTTGTTTAAGCCACCAAGTTTGTTATATGGCAGTCAGAGGAAACAAACATACCACAGTTTTCATCTCCCAAATAAACCACTTCGCATCCAAATCCTTGTTTCAGGGCTTTGGCTTCTCGAAGAAGCCAAAATAAAATACTGGCATGTGCTCTTTGTTCAGCCATTGCCCTTCCTCTGCTCCCGTTCTGGAAGGCAGATGTAATGGTTGAGGCAGTTAGCCATCTTGCAGCCATAAGGTGACCACAAACAAAAACGCCCCGCCCCGAGGGTGGGGGAGCAGAAAGCTACATGGGGACTTGTACACACACCTAGTTATTTGATGTCTTCAGTTGGATGTGTGACAGGCATCTCAAACCAAGCTAGCATTTTCTCTAGCCTTCCTGATTTTAATAAATGACAGTCTTATCCTCCCAAATGGTGGGGGAAGAGCTTTTGGGTCATCCTTTGCCCATCTCCTTGCACACCACATATCCAATCCACGATCTCTAAATATTGTCAGCACCTCTGTCAAAATGTATCTATTTGTGACTATTTCTACTTCTACCAACCTGATCCAAGCCACTGTCATCTCCCACCTGAATTACTGCAACGGCTCAGCTTGTCTTGCCCTCCTGCTCTTGCCTTGCTGTGGTCTATTCTCCACAGAACAAANTTCTGAGTAACACCCTGGTTCACGGATTGAATGATGTGAGAAGACAGTTGAAATATTAGCGAACACCAACCCTCTTTCTTCAGGTGATGTTTATAATTATCTAGAAATAAAAGTAACTTCAGTATCCTCATAAACTTGCATATCTGAAATATTATTTCATATTCATACAGAGATCCATGGTATAATTAATAATAAACTACATATGCGTTAGCTTGGATTCTATAAGCCAATCTCTAGGACAATTAAAATTCCCTCTTGCTAGAAGGTCTATTTGATGAAAGATTGCAGTGTTAGTACAAATGAGGATAGCCATTTAACACTTTTTCTATTTAAAACTAGAGCCAACTATTTCACTGGATCCTAAAAGTAAAGAATTAGGTAAACATTGATAAAATCTGTTTTTCCAATATTAAGAAAACAGAAAATACACTGTTTCCTGGATGTTGGAAATGAACCCTGTAATGCCCGCTTGTTCTTAGAACTTCCAAATCTCTCTCTGCAGCCTGAGTTCTGAGCTCCAGACTTCTATATCCAACAACGATTCAACATCAACATTCCAACAGGATGTCTACAGGCATCTGAAACTTTTCATATTCAAAACAGTACTTGACTCCCTGCACCACGGACCTGCTCCCACTCCAGTCCACCCTATCTCTCTGATTGGCAACACCGCTACAGTTGCTCAAGATTAAAACCCTCATGATCTGGGCGCCTGAGCGGCTCAGGCATTGGGCATCTGCCTTCGGCTCAGAGTCCTGGGATCGAGCCCCACATTGGGCTCCCTGACAGGTGAACCTCCTTCTCCCTCTCTCTCTGCTGGTCCCCCTGCTGTGCTCTCTCTCTCTCTGTCAAATAAATAAAACCTTAAAACAAAACAAAACAACAACTCTCACAATCTGAGATTGTGTTTCCTCAAACCCCAGAACACCAGGTCTACTGGCACTGCCTCCATTATATCCTAAATTCTGATCACTTCTCACCCTATCCGGTGATAAAACCTTGGTCTGAGTCATCCTCAGCACTTGTCTGAATCCATTCTTATCTCTTCCTCGGCTAGGTGTCTACCCAACATCCACCCTTCCTTTCTTCCATAACAGATCTCCAGTGTTACTCAGAGTGGAAATGTGTCCAGCTAAAAACACGACTACGTTGGCCAGTCTCCCCTGCAGCTAGGCATGGCTACGCAACAAAATCTGGCCTGTGAGAGGTAGCAAAGAGCCATGAAGCTATTTAAAAGAGAGCTAGAGCAGTTGTCCTTGGTGCCTACACATCCCTCACACTTACCACTTGGGGACAAAACCTGCATTTCTTTGCCTGAGTCCCTCCTTTTGCCACTGGGGTCTTCTTTGCCACCTGTGTGATAGGCCAGGAGTAACAGGAAATTGAAGCCCGCCCAGAAGCAATCTTCAACCAGTGACTATCACTTACTGGTGTGTAAATACCTGCTCCTTGGATGGATAACTCTGAGGGCTGTGCTCTAGACTGGGTTCCAGAGTCTCCCCATTGAAAGCCTAATGTCACCCTCAGTGATAGCTGGTTTCATAACTTGTCGTGTCTTATTTCACTTCCCTATTCCCATAGGTGGTAGGATGAAACAGCCCCCAAAGATACCACATCTGAATCTACAGAATAAATAAATAAATGCTACTTTATTTAGAAGAAAGGTTTTTGATTAAGTTAATGATCTTGAGATGGGGAGATTATCCTAGATTATCTGGGTATGCCCTAAGAAAGAGGCAGGGGGAGATGTGACACACACAGGAGAAGGGATATGGAGGTGAACCAGAGAGAGACGTGAAGATGCTGGCTTGAAAGGTCAGAGAGATGTGGTCAGAAGCCAAGAAATGCCGGCAGCCACCAGAGGCTGGGAGAAGCAAGGGATAGATTCTCCCCCAGAGCATCCGGAGGGAGTGCAGCCCTCCAGCTACCTTGATGCTGACACAGTGATTTTGGACTTCGGGACTCCAGAACTGTGAGGGAACCAATTTTGGTTGTTTAAGCCACCAAGTTTGTTATATGGCAGTCAGAGGAAACAAACATACCACAGTTTTCATCTCCCAAATAAACCACTTCGCATCCAAATCCTTGTTTCAGGGCTTTGGCTTCTCGAAGAAGCCAAAATAAAATACTGGCATGTGCTCTTTGTTCAGCCATTGCCCTTCCTCTGCTCCCGTTCTGGAAGGCAGATGTAATGGTTGAGGCAGTTAGCCATCTTGCAGCCATAAGGTGACCACAAACAAAAACGCCCCGCCCCGAGGGTGGGGGAGCAGAAAGCTACATGGGGACTTGTACACACACCTAGTTATTTGATGTCTTCAGTTGGATGTGTGACAGGCATCTCAAACCAAGCTAGCATTTTCTCTAGCCTTCCTGATTTTAATAAATGACAGTCTTATCCTCCCAAATGGTGGGGGAAGAGCTTTTGGGTCATCCTTTGCCCATCTCCTTGCACACCACATATCCAATCCACGATCTCTAAATATTGTCAGCACCTCTGTCAAAATGTATCTATTTGTGACTATTTCTACTTCTACCAACCTGATCCAAGCCACTGTCATCTCCCACCTGAATTACTGCAACGGCTCAGCTTGTCTTGCCCTCCTGCTCTTGCCTTGCTGTGGTCTATTCTCCACAGAACAAACTGGAGTAAGCCTTTCAAAACGCCAAGTCAGAGAAGGTCACTGCTTTGCTCTAAGCCCTCCAGTGACTTCCAATTTTACACAGCCAGTGTGCCTTGCCCATGACGTACATGCCTGGTTTTACACATATCACTTGTAACTTGTAACTACTGCAATTAACCTCGCATAACTGTTGTCCTGTAAAAAGTATATCCGAATATATCCTATATGGTGGCATCTTTAATCTTTGCCTAAACTCGGTAGCAGCTTAATTAGTCTCTCAAAGGAATCTTTCCCTTCCTTTTCTTCCTTCCCCACTCTCTCCCACCCTCCCTTCTTCTCTCCCCCACTCCCTCCCTTCTTAGTTTCTTCCTCCCTTTCGAAATCACTCTGTGAATTCCTACAATCCCTGAGCACCATGCTTACATTTCAGGATCTACCTGCAATGTAAAATGTCAGGATTTTTTAAAGTAAAATGTTTTAAAAGTAAAATGTCAGGATTTTACCCCGGGTCTATTGCACTTTGTTTCTTCTTCAGAGAAACTAGGAACTACAACTTATCAGATCTGATTACTCTGGAAAGGAGTATGTGTGGGTGGGTATAAAGAGTGGAGGGAGAATAATAGGGGTATAGACTGGGCCATTCAGAAAGCAAGAGAATCAACCAAATTAAAAAAAAAAAAGAATTTTCAATGTGCAAAAAGAATACATCACTACAGTTTAGGGACACCTGGGTGGCTCGGTCAGTTAAGCAGCAGCCTTTGGCTCAGGTCATGATCCCAGGGTCCTAAGATCGAGTCTCACATCAGGCTCCCTGCTCAGCGGGGAGCCTGCTTCTCTCTCTCCCTCTTCCACTGCTTGTGCTCTCTCTCTCTCCCTCAAATAAATAAGTAAAATCTTTTTAAAAAAGAATACTTTACTACAATTTATTAAACTGCCAATATATTGACTTATATTAGAGTGTTTTACAAATTAAAACTATTAAACTAAGAAACTGGGAAGTAAAGTTGTGATTATGAATTAATACATCTCAGGGGAAAGAACACTTAAAATGTTAAGAAAGACACACACATAGAGTACTGCTTTAAAGGGTTTTTCTGAATTAGATGTAGAAATTATGCTTTATTATCCATCTGCCTTGGTTCTTTGAAAATATGAATTTCATGGCAGATTAAAAAAATTGGCAGATCATGCAGCAGATTTTTAGGAAGGATTTGATAAGATTCTATGAACGAGATCAATGACTAAGATGTAAGACACAGAATCAAAAGTAGCGTAAATGATTTAGTAGAGAAAAATGAGATTTTTGGTTGAAGATGGATGAACATACACATTTTTCCTTCCCAAATCCTACTAAGATAAAGCAAAGGGATATTTTTAATCTACAAGGAAATGGATAATAGTAGCTGGTAGTAGAGAAAGCCAAGAAGCAACCCAACGAGGTAGAGGGTAAGCGCTGGCGGCCCAATTTATGCCTTCTAAGCAGAATTTAGAAGAGTGTTCTCTAGAATCTGACCAGCCTGAGACAGAGACTGAGCAAGACGAGGCTGATGAGACGCAGTGAAGCCCCCTGTCAATGAGTACCTCCTTCCCGTTGGCTTTGACTCTGCCCTCCTACACAGGCGTGAGCAGCCAGGGATCGTGGGCATTTGACGAAAGCAGTTTCCACAACTAGGTCAAATACAAACAGAAAGACATTTTTAGAAGGAAATTATGAAGAAGAAAACTTTAAAAAATTATAGTTAAGATACTAGAGTGCTTAACTCCAGAAGAAAACAAAATGTTTTATAGGAAAGGAAGAGTCGTCACAGCATGCTACATGGCTCGGAGGTGAGGAGCATTTCTCAAGTCATAACGAGGCAAACAGAATGTTGATGCAATCAGAATTATGGTGTATTGGGAGGATGGAAGAACGGTAAGTATGACTGTGCATGTGTGTGTGTGTGTGTGAGACTATATGTGTGGAACTGTGTGTATGTGTGTGACTGTGTGTATGTGTGTGACTGTGTGTATGTGTGTGGCTGTGTGTGTGATTGTGTGACTGTGTATATGTGGGACTGCGTATGTGTATGTGTGTGTATGTATGTGACTGTGTGTATGTGACTGTGTATATGTGTGTGATTGCATGACTATGTATGTGTGGGACTGTGTATGTGTG
>NC_048225.1:37227550-37237216 GCF_002007445.2 Ailuropoda melanoleuca
AAAGGAAATTATGAAGAAGAAAACTTTAAAAAATTATAGTTAAGATACTAGAGTGCTTAACTCCAGAAGAAAACAAAATGTTTTATAGGAAAGGAAGAGTCATCACAGCATGCTACATGGCTCGGAGGTGAGGAGCATTTCTCAAGTCATAACAAGGCAAACAGAATGTTGATGCAATCAGAATTATGGTGTATTGGGAGGATGGAAGAATGGGAAGTATGACTGTGCGTGTGTGTGTGTGTGTGAGACTATATGTGTGGAACTGTGTGTATGTGTGTGACTGTGTGTATGTGTGTGACTGTGTGTATGTGTGTGGCTGTGTGTGTGATTGTGTGACTGTGTATATGTGGGACTGTGTATGTGTATGTGTGTGTATGTATGTGACTGTGTGTATGTGACTGTGTATATGTGTGTGATTGCGTGACTGTGTATGTGTGGGACTGTGTATGTGTGTGACTGTGTGTATGTGTGTGACTGGATGTGTATGTGTGTGACTGTGTATGTGTATGTGTGTGACTATGTATATGTGTGTGTGTGTATGTGTATGACTGTATGTGTGTATGTGTGTGACTGTGTGTATGCATATGTGTGGGACTGTGTATGTGTGGCTGTGTGTGTGTGGCTGTGTGACTGTGTATATGTGGGACTACGTATGTGTATGTGTGGGACTGTGTATGTGTGGGACTGTGTATGTGTGTGACTGTGTGTATGTGTGTGACTGGATGTGTATGTGTGTGACTGTGTATGTGTATGTGTGTGACTATGTATATGTG
This sequence comes from Ailuropoda melanoleuca, assembly GCF_002007445.2. Classification (NCBI taxonomy): domain Eukaryota; kingdom Metazoa; phylum Chordata; class Mammalia; order Carnivora; family Ursidae; genus Ailuropoda; species Ailuropoda melanoleuca. Next base: position 37,228,324 of record NC_048225.1, read on the forward strand.
TGTGTGTGTATGTGTATGACTGTATGTGTGTATGTGTGTGACTGTGTGTATGCATATGTGTGGGACTGTGTATGTGTGGCTGTGTGTGTGTGGCTGTGTGACTGTGTATATGTGGGACTACGTATGTGTATGTGTGGGACTGTGTATGTGTGGGACTGTGTATGTGTGTGACTGTGTGTATGTGTGTGACTGGATGTGTATGTGTGTGACTGTGTATGTGTATGTGTGTGACTATGTATATGTGTGTGTGTGTATGTGTATGACTGTATGTGTGTATGTGTGTGACTGTGTGTATGCATATGTGTGGGACTGTGTATGTGTGGCTGTGTGTGTGTGGCTGTGTGACTGTGTATATGTGGGACTACGTATGTGTATGTGTGGGACTGTGTATGTGTGGGACTGTGTATGTGTGGGACTGTGTGTATGTGTGTGTGGAACTGTGTGTGGTGGGAATGAGGTGGCAGAGCGCTTCAACAGATAGTACCTAAAACTGAAAAATCAAGAAGTAACAAGATAAGCATGTTATATAGAGATATGGAGATAAATACCAAAAGAATCCCCCGAAAGAATTGCCTCTGGGGAATGGAAAACTGGGGAGGGAACAGCAGACTGTTGTTTTTTAACAACAGCGATAAGGAACCAAATGACTTTTTAAACTATATACATGTGTAACCCAGTAAAGAAAGATCAGGATAAATGTTCTTTTTCAGTTAGAAAAGATATTTTAAAGAAGTAAGCCATTATAGGGGAATCCACTTATACAAGGAAAAAAACATTTTTTAAAAGAAACACTCTGGAATTTATTCATTTTTGGGACTCTATATATGTATTTCGTTGACCTTAGGATAGCTCAATGCATTTTTTTCCTATTAAATTCTTATTTAGAAATGACCTTTGGGGTGCCTCAGTGGGTTAACTGTCCGACCTTGGCTCAGGTCCTGATCACATGGTTCTGGTTTGGTTGCCAGTACTAAGGAGCCCAGGAGAGGCAGTAAAAACATCATAATCAGTGCTGAAATAAAAGTCAGAGAACTCCAGAAATTCCTCCAGGACATAAAGCAAAGAACAACAATGGAAATTACGAGGGAAAGGAAAAAGATAGGATCCTTCTAGGAGATGAGAATGAAACAAGAGAGCGGAGAATCATTAACCAAAAAAATTAGAAGAAAATGTCACTGAGTTGAAGAGATCTGAATCTTTTAGTGTAAAAGTGCTCAGCAAATTCTGTGAGGGATCACTGTGAAAGAATCCATACCTAGAAAGTTATCCCGGTAAATTTGTAAATNAGAAAGTTATCCCGGTAAATGTGTAAACTCCAAATTTGTAAATTTCCAAAAGAAATCCTACAAACCTTCACACACACACACACACACACACACACACACAGAAAGAAAAAGGAGGAAAGGAGGGAAGAACAAACCTGAAAGAGAGAGAACAACACTGGCATTAGACTTTCCCTCTGCGACAACCAATGCTTCAAGACAATGAGAGTAATGTCACAGAGTTCCTGTGCAAGAATATAAATAAGACATTTGGACGTGTACCAAGTTAGAATGTCCTTTTTTAAAAGCAAGATTTATTTATTTATTTAAATAAATAAATAATGCATACCTGCATGCACAGGGGGAGGGGAAGACGGAGAGGGAGAGAGAATCTCAACCAGACTCCCTGCTGACCTCGGAACCTGACTTGGGGCTCAATCCTACAACCCTGAGATCATGACCTGAACTGAAGCCAAGAGTCGGATGCTTAAGTGACTGAGCCACCCAGGCACCCCTCACCCATGTTCATTTTTATGGAAAGGTCTAAGAAGTACTTCAGTCAAATTAAAATGAATTCACAATTTTTTAAAAAATTAAGAACAGGGAAGATTTTGCATACAAACAATAGTAATGAGCAATGCAAACTTACAGCTGTTAAAAAAGGATTGTAAAATAATAGAAGAATACAGTAATAATTAACATTATCTTATATGTAGTAATTAATACTATGAATTAATAGTGACCAGGAATTAGAAATCCAGATTATTTCTTGGAGGTGAGATAAGGGAATGGGGAAGCACAAGTGCTACCAAAGGTTATGTCTTTTTTTTTTTTATTATATTATGTTAATCACCATACAGTACATCCCCGGATTCCGATGTAAAGTTCGATGCTTCATTAGTTGCGTATAACACCCAGTGCACCATGCAATACATGCCCTCCTTACTACCCATCACCAGTCTATCCCATTCCCNAAAGGAAATTATGAAGAAGAAAACTTTAAAAAATTATAGTTAAGATACTAGAGTGCTTAACTCCAGAAGAAAACAAAATGTTTTATAGGAAAGGAAGAGTCATCACAGCATGCTACATGGCTCGGAGGTGAGGAGCATTTCTCAAGTCATAACAAGGCAAACAGAATGTTGATGCAATCAGAATTATGGTGTATTGGGAGGATGGAAGAATGGGAAGTATGACTGTGCGTGTGTGTGTGTGTGTGAGACTATATGTGTGGAACTGTGTGTATGTGTGTGACTGTGTGTATGTGTGTGACTGTGTGTATGTGTGTGGCTGTGTGTGTGATTGTGTGACTGTGTATATGTGGGACTGTGTATGTGTATGTGTGTGTATGTATGTGACTGTGTGTATGTGACTGTGTATATGTGTGTGATTGCGTGACTATGTATGTGTGGGACTGTGTATGTGTGTGACTGTGTGTATGTGTGTGACTGGATGTGTATGTGTGTGACTGTGTATGTGTATGTGTGTGACTATGTATATGTGTGTGTGTGTATGTGTATGACTGTATGTGTGTATGTGTGTGACTGTGTGTATGCATATGTGTGGGACTGTGTATGTGTGGCTGTGTGTGTGTGGCTGTGTGACTGTGTATATGTGGGACTACGTATGTGTATGTGTGGGACTGTGTATGTGTGGGACTGTGTATGTGTGGGACTGTGTGTATGTGTGTGTGGAACTGTGTGTGATGGGAATGAGGTGGCAGAGCGCATCAACAGATAGTACCTAAAACTGAAAAATCAAGAAGTAACAAGATAAGCATGTTATATAGAGATATGGAGATAAATGCCAAAAGAATCCGCCGAAAGAATTGCCTCTGGGGAATGGAAAACTGGGGAGGGAACAGCAGACTGTTGTTTTTTAACAACAGCGATAAGGAACCAAATGACTTTTTAAACTATATACATGTGTAACCCAGTAAAGAAAGATCGGGATAAATGTTCTTTTTCAGTTAGAAAAGATATTTTAAAGAAGTAAGCCATTATAGGGGAATCCACTTATACAAGGAAAAAAACATTTTTTAAAAGAAACACTCTGGAATTTATTCATTTTTGGGACTCTATATATGTATTTCGTTGACCTTAGGATTGCTCAATGCATTTTTTTCCTATTAAATTCTTATTTAGAAATGACCTTTGGGGTGCCTCAGTGGGTTAACTGTCCGACCTTGGCTCAGGTCCTGATCACATGGTTCTGGTTTGGTTGCCAGTACTAAGGAGCCCAGGAGAGGCAGTAAAAACATCATAATCAGTGCTGAAATAAAAGTCAGAGAACTCCAGAAATTCCTCCAGGACATAAAGCAAAGAACAACAATGGAAATTACGAGGGAAAGGAAAAAGATAGGATCCTTCTAGGAGATGAGAATGAAACAAGAGAGCGGAGAATCATTAACCAAAAAAATTAGAAGAAAATGTCACTGAGTTGAAGAGATCTGAATCTTTTAGTGTAAAAGTGCTCAGCAAATTCTGTGAGGGATCACTGTGAAAGAATCCATACCTAGAAAGTTATCCCGGTAAATTTGTAAATTCCAAATTTGTAAATTTCCAAAAGAAATCCTACAAACCTTCACACACACACACACACACACACACACACACACACACAGAGAGAGAAAGAAAAAGGAGGAAAGGAGGGAAGAACAAACCTGAAAGAGAGAGAACAACACTGGCATTAGACTTTCCCTCAGCGACACCCAATGCTTCAAGACAATGAGAGTAATGTCACAGAGTTCCCGTGCAAGAATATAAATAAGACATTTGGACATGTACCAAGTTAGAATGTCCTTTTTTAAAAGCAAGATTTATTTATTTATTTATTTGAGAGAGAGAAAGAGAGGGAAAGAGCATACCTGCATGCACAGGGGGAGGGGAAGACAGAGAGGGAGAGAGAATCTCAACCAGACTCCCTGCTGACCTCGGAACCTGACTTGGGGCTCAATCCTACAACCCTGAGATCATGACCTGAACTGAAACCAAGAGTCGGATGCTTAAGTGACTGAGCCACCCAGGCACCCCTCACCCATGTTCATTTTTATGGAAAGGTCTAAGAAGTACTTCAGTCAAATTAAAATGAATTCACAATTTTTTAAAAAATTAAGAACAGGGAAGATTTTGCATACAAACAATAGTAATGAGCAATGCAAACTTACAGCTGTTAAAAAAGGATTGTAAAATAATAGAAGAATACAATAATAATTAACATTATCTTATATGTAATAATTAATACTATGAATTAATAGTGACCAGGAATTAGAAATCCAGATTATTTCTTGGAGGTGAAATAAGGGAATGGGGAAGCACAAGTGCTACCAAAGGTTATGTCTTAATATGAGGGAAAAGGTTGAGGGAAGTCAAAAGGTACAGTTAAAATTCAGGATGCCAAAAGAGAAATCCAAATTTAAAATGTTTGTAAAAAATGTTCATTGAGAGATGCCTGGGTGGCTTAGCCCAGTAAGTGGCTGCCTTCGGCTCAGGTCATGAACCCGGAGTCCCGGGATTGAGCCCTGCATCAGGCTCCCTGCTCAGCAAGGTGTGCTTCTCCTCCTCCCTTTGCCCCTCCCCCGTTTGTGCTCTCTCTCTCTGTCTCTCTCTCAAATAAATAAATAAAATCTTTAAAAAAATGTTCACTGACAGCTTATAAAATAGGATGTAAANCAATCTTTAAAAAAATATTCACTGACAGCTTATAAAATAGGATGTAAAGCTTCTAAGGGAAAATGAAAAAGAAAATAAATCAGACTAGTAAATTTGGGAAATCAAAATGGGTCAAATGTTAGCATAAATAAATAAATAAATAAATCCTCTTTTTAATGGCAAAGACTCTCCAATTAAAGTATATTTTTAAATCTCACCATATGCTGTTTACAAGAGACACAATATGACATAAAAACTTTCAAAACAAGAGTGTGAGATGATAGAAAACACGCGTCGGCCCCTGCCCCCGGAGCCCCGGCACAGAGCTGCTAGCACCCCTGCCGTCTCCTAAGTGAGAAGAGCACCGGGAGCATCTTTGGCCCCAACATTTGGTCTCTGAGCCTGGTTCCTAGCACGGGGCTCCCGAAACCTCTGTAATTTCCCGGGTGATGGGAGTGCCTTTTGTTCTCATGAGGCAGTTCTGGGCAGGCTCCTGCATGAGGGCTGGTCAGTGCAAGCCACGACTGGAAACTTGGAATTTTCAGCCCCACCTTCCATGCTCTTGAGAAGGGAGAAGGGCTGCACATGGAGTTAATGGTCCGTTATGCCTACACGACGGAGCCACCATAAAAATCCCCAAAGCACGGGGTCTCTAGAGCTTCTGGGTTGGTGAGACAGGAAGTGCTGGGAGTCTGGCCCACCTGGCAAGGGCCTGGAAGCCAAGCAGCTCTTGCCACACCGCTGGCCCTGTGCCTCTCTTCCACCTGGAGGGTCATCTGTAGCCTTCATCCTTTGTCCCGGGAAGCGCGTTTCCCTGAGTTCTCTGCGCCACTCTAGCAAATTAGGTGGGGGGCACTGGAACCCCCCATCGACAGCGGTCCGAAGCACACGCAGCAACCTGGGCTTGCTCCTGGAATCGAAAGCGGCAGGTGGAGCAGTCTTGCGGGGCTGAGCCCTTCACCTGTGTGACTGCATGCCATCTCCACGCAGGCGGTGTCAGACTTGCGTTAAATTGTAGGGCACCCAGCTGGTGTCCCAGACAATTGCTTGGTGGGGAGAAACCTCCACACATTTGATGGCCAGAAGCATCAGAAGTGAATTGTTCTCTGTGAAGATAAAGGCACAGAGGGAAGAAAGACATAGGAGAGAAGAACGGGTTTCTCCCTACACAGAAAGGGAAAGACTGAGTTTCTTCCATTACAAAGGGGTTGACCAAGGACATTACAGATTAAAGTAAACTAAAAAGAAAGCAGAAATGGCAATATGAATATCAGACAAAGTCGAATTCCAACAACAACAAAACACAGTAACCTATACTTGTGAGATCTTTTACAAAGCTAAATCATAGAATATACCAAGAAGATACAACGTCCGTGAACCTCAATGCTAGATTAAAGTAAACTAAAAAGAAAGCAGAAATGGCAATATGAATATCAGACAAAGTCGAATTCCAACAACAACAAAACACAGTAACCTATACTTGTGAGATCTTTTACAAAGCTAACTCATAGAATATACCAAGAAGATACAACGTCTGTGAACCTCAATGCATNATACCAAGAAGATACAACGTCCGTGAACCTCAATGTTAAGCAACAGAACACTGAAATCTGTTAAGACCAAAACTGTTTCAAATATAAGAATTGGACAAAATCACAATTACGGTAAAGATCTTCCTTAAAATTTGACAGATCAAATACACAAAAAGTAAGGTAACAATGGATTTGAAAAAAGTAATTTAAACATAATTAGTAAGAAGTCTGATGACCCATGTATTAACTTTTTTAACCTTTTTACTCAACCACTACAGAATATACATGCATCTTCAAATGCCCAAAGGACATTTCTAATAGAATAGCTGATCATGCAATAGATTATAAGAACACTCTTAACGAAACTGAAATATTGGATAGGCCATAGTCGATGACCATGGTGGTAGCGAGATTAGAAAGTAATAATAATAAAAATATAATTAAAATCCTCCCCCAGAAGTTACATGCCTTAAATATCTCAAATTAGTCGCAGAGGAAATCAAAGCTGAAATACCAGACTATTTAGGAAATGAGAGTGGAGACACTAGTACTATGGCCCACAGCAGCGCCGTGCTCAGGAGACGTTTGAGCTTTAAATGCTTTTATTACTTAAATCCTAAAAATAACTGAACCAGATTTTTCAACTCAAAAAACAGGGGAACAAGATAAGTAAAATAAATCGTAACAAGCTAGTAAGAGCAGAAATTAAGAAGGAAACAGAAACAAAGCAAAATCTAGACACGGTTCTCTTTAACAGGCCAATACAAAGAGAACATTTGTTCATTCTGTAATTATTTATGTTCTGGGCACACACTCTAAAAACAAATGAAAAGGACAAACTCAAGATACGGCTGTTTTGATTAGAAGGAATTTAGGTTCATTATTAAAGCACGAACACAAACACCTATAATTGGGGAAAATTACAGATTTAAAATTAAAATCAAACCCTGCGATAACCCAGGTGTCAGAGAATAATGATTCACCCAACGAATGTTCTGTGCAAAAGCTCCCTCCTTACCCCTTCACACTTTCTGTTCCTATGTCTGGGACTCTTTGCCCAACATAATCTCTGCTCCAACGCCACGTTACCAGGAGCTCTTGTTTGATCACCCCATTCATCCTCCCATCCTTAGCCTGCTTTGTTTTTCTTCATATGCCCATATGAAACATGCTAGTATCTCCCACTAACCCTTGGAGGAGTGGCCTCTGTTTTGTTCGCTGTTCTCTTCCTGGTGCTGAGACTAATCAATGGCTTATAGGAGACTCTAGATAAATCTCTGTTAGATGAAGTTGTGCCACAAAATATTACTGTGTTTGTAGGTGACGTGGTTTGATAAGCTCTGTAACACGTTCCTGATGAGGTTTTATTGTCTTCCTGACCTAGAGTATTACACTCAATAGCATGCAGAAGCAAAAGCCAACCTGGCTCTCCATGCTTTGTAGACCATGGCAGACAATGTTTGGTCCCATGTCTGCTGGGATGAGTAGGGTAGTTCTTCTTGGAAACGTCTAGTGATTCTCGTTCACTTCTGGCTTGTGGTTACAGTGTAACCACACAAGCTCTATGACTCCCTACTGNCCCTACTAAATTCCAAGTTCTAAGGTCTGTTTCTTAATCTTTGTATAAACCAAGAGGCTAAGTGTTGTGCTTGCTATGCATTCAATATTCTACACTTTTCCCCCAAAAGAATGAATGAAGACAAATAGCAGTCTCCATGGCCTCAGATCTGCAGGAGTGAGGTGGTATCTGGTACCATACCTTAGGTTTGAGACCCTCAATCTGCCTCTTAGCCCTCAGTGTCATCATCACATCAGAGACCTACCACCTGTTCAATCCCGAATCCTAACCTGGCTCTGCTACAGACACGAGGCAGGCTGCTCCCACGTCTCACTGGCACCCATTTCCAGTGTAACAAAGCATGCAGGGATTAGAGCCACACGTAGCTGAATTCAATTCCCACCTTCCCACTAACCAGTTATACATTCTGGGTCAAGTTGCTGCTTTATTTCTCTTTCTTCCTACCTTTCTCAGCTCAGAAATGTGGCAAAGGCTGCTGTCTGCCAATATCCATTCTTCTTCCTTTATCTCCTAGGCTTTAGCTGGCCATCTAGCTGCTCCGTTAGAGACCACATGTCCCGACCTCTCTTGCAGCTAGTTAGCTGTAGCTCTGGGACGAAGGTCTGGCCCATGGGAAATGGCTAGAAGTGAGGCCTGCTATTTCTAGGGTACATTCCAAAAAGAATCCAAATCCCCTCTCCTCTTGCCCTTCCCCCTTCCCTCTGGCAGCAGCCCAGTGCTGGAAGCTGAAGCTGTCACTTTGGGTCTAGACATAAAAAATCATGCAGTGAGGATGGCAGAGCTGCCCTCCTAGTCCTGGGCTGCTTATCCCAAAACTTGTCCATGAAACAGAAATAAACTTCAATCTTACTTAAACCGCTGTGTTTTGGG
>NC_048225.1:37243265-37248370 GCF_002007445.2 Ailuropoda melanoleuca
TTTTTAACCTTTTTACTCAACCACTACAGAATATACATGCATCTTCAAATGCCCAAAGGACATTTCTAATAGAATAGCTGATCATGCAATAGATTATAAGAACACTCTTAACGAAACTGAAATATTGGATAGGCCATAGTCGATGACCATGGTGGTAGCGAGATTAGAAAGTAATAATAATAAAAATATAATTAAAATCCTCCCCCAGAAGTTACATGCCTTAAATATCTCAAATTAGTCGCAGAGGAAATCAAAGCTGAAATACCAGACTATTTAGGAAATGAGAGTGGAGACACTAGTACTATGGCCCACAGCAGGGCCGTGCTCAGGAGACGTTTGAGCTTTAAATGCTTTTATTACTTAAATCCTAAAAATAACTGAACCAGATTTTTCAACTCAAAAAACAGGGGAACAAGATAAGTAAAATAAATCGTAACAAGCTAGTAAGAGCAGAAATTAAGAAGGAAACAGAAACAAAGCAAAATCTAGACACGGTTCTCTTTAACAGGCCAATACAAAGAGACCATTTGTTCATTCTGTAATTATTTATGTTCTGGGCACACACTCTAAAAACAAATGAAAAGGACAAACTCAAGATACGGCTGTTTTGATTAGAAGGAATTTAGGTTGATTATTAAAGCATGAACACAAACACCTATAATTGGGGAAAATTACGGATTTAAAATTAAAATCAAACCCTGCGATAACCCAGGTGTCAGAGAATAATGAGTCACCCAAAGAATGTTCTGTGCAAAAGCTCCCTCCTTACCCCTTCACACTTTCTGTTCCTATGTCTGGGACTCTTTGCCCAACATAATCTCTGCTCCAACGCCACGTTACCAGGAGCTCTTGTTTGATCACCCCATTCATCCTCCCATCCTTAGCCTGCTTTGTTTTTCTTCATATGCCCATATGAAACATGCTAGTATCTCCCACTAACCCTTGGAGGAGTGGCCTCTGTTTTGTTCGCTGTTCTCTTCCTGGTGCTGAGACTAATCAATGGCTTATAGGAGACTCTAGATAAATCTCTGTTAGATGAAGTTGTGCCACAAAATATTACTGTGTTTGTAGGTGACGTGGTTTGATAAGCTCTGTAACACGTTCCTGATGAGGTTTTATTGTCTTCCTGACCTAGAGTATTACACTCAATAGCATGCAGAAGCAAAAGCCAACCTGGCTCTCCATGCTTTGTAGACCATGGCAGACAATGTTTGGTCCCATGTCTGCTGGGATGAGTAGGGTAGTTCCTCATGGAAACGTCTAGTGATTCTCGTTCACTTCTGGCTTGTGGTTACAGTGTAACCACACAAGCTCTGTGACTCCCTACTAAATTCCAAGTTCTAAGGTCTGTTTCTTAATCTTTGTATAAACCAAGAGGCTAAGTGTTGTGCTTGCTATGCATTCAATATTCTACACTTTTCCCCCAAAAGAATGAATGAAGACAAATAGCAGTCTCCATGGCCTCAGATCTGCAGGAGTGAGGTGGTATCTGGTACCATACCTTAGGTTTGAGACCCTCAATCTGCCTCTTAGCCCTCAGTGTCATCATCACATCAGAGACCTACCACCTGTTCAATCCCGAATCCTAACCTGGCTCTGCTACAGACACGAGGCAGGCTGCTCCCACGTCTCACTGGCACCCATTTCCAGTGTAACAAAGCATGCAGGGATTAGAGCCACACGTAGCTGAATTCAATTCCCACCTTCCCACTAACCAGTTATACATTCTGGGTCAAGTTGCTGCTTTATTTCTCTTTCTTCCTACCTTTCTCAGCTCAGAAATGTGGCAAAGGCTGCTGTCTGCCAATATCCATTCTTCTTCCTTTATCTCCTAGGCTTTAGCTGGCCATCTAGCTGCTCCGTTAGAGACCACATGTCCCGACCTCTCTTGCAGCTAGTTAGCTGTAGCTCTGGGACGAAGGTCTGGCCCATGGGAAATGGCTAGAAGTGAGGCCTGCTATTTCTAGGGTACATTCCAAAAAGAATCCAAATCCCCTCTCCTCTTGCCCTTCCCCCTTCCCTCTGGCAGCAGCCCAGTGCTGGAAGCTGAAGCTGTCACTTTGGGTCTAGACATAAAAAATCATGCAGTGAGGATGGCAGAGCTGCCCTCCTAGTCCTGGGCTGCTTATCCCAAAACTTGTCCATGAAACAGAAATAAACTTCAATCTTACTTAAACCGCTGTGTTTTGGGTCTCCTTATTACAAGACCTTAGACTATAACTAGTGCACTCGATGCTCCTAGTTGTCCAATGAGAACAAGACCTAGCTGGGCTGTTGTAAGGAGGAATATGCAGCAAGATTTACAAAACTGAACATTATTCTTTTTTTTTAATGATTTTTTATTATATTATGTTAGTCACCATACAGTACATCCCTGGTTTCTGATGTAAANTATGCAGCAAGATTTACAAAACTGAACATTATTCTTTTTTTTTTATGATTTTTTATTATATTATGTTAGTCACCATACAGTACCTCCCTGGTTTCTGATGTAAAGTTCGATGATTCATTAGTTGCGTATAACACCCAGTGCACCATGCCATACGTGCCCTCCTTAATACCCATCACCAGTCTATCCCATTCCCCCACCCCCCTCCCCTCTGAGGCCCTCAGTTTGTTTCTCATAGTCCATAGTCTCTCATGCTTCATTCCCCCTTCTGATTACCCCCCCTTTCTTTATTCCTTTCTTCCCCTACCATTATTCTTATCCAGACCTGGGGAGCTTTCCTTTAGCCTGATGTCAAAGTCACAGTCTGAGCAGAATAACTGAAAGGGAGACACCTGGAGTGGTTTGAGGAGTGCAAGTCAGTCACAGTCAAGATTAGGCACAAGAGAAGCACTCCTACCCCCTGTCCCTCCCATGTTCCCCCCTCGCCTGCCCCCCCTCCGGCCAGCTTTGGGGTGAGCCAGTGGCCAGCGGACAAATGAAACAACAGGAAGAGAAATCTTTGTGGTGCTGGTGGTACAGGAGGGGCGGGGACAGGTATTCGTGAAAGGGAATTTAATTTTTTACAATGGGGAATGCTGTACAAATTCTATTCCTTATCTCTTCATGAGACTTTTGGTGAAATACCCAGTTCTTACTGTTGTTTGAGGAGCCAAATCTTTTTTTCTAAATTTTATTAAGTTTTTAAATTTTAATTCCAGGAAGTTAACATACAGTGTTTTACTAGTTTTAGGTGTATAATACAAGGAATCAACAATTCCATACATCACCCAGCACTCAGCATGATAAGTGCAATCTTTACTCCCCATCACCTGTTTCACCCACCCCACCACCCTCTGCCCTCTGGTGACAATCAGTTTGTTCTCTGTAGTTTAGAGTCAAATCTGTCCTGAGGCTATGTTTTAAGTGTTGAGTTCAGCCTTAAGGGCAAGTGTGGAGGGAAGCCTGGGACACTCAGTGCAGCAAGAAAGGGGCAAACTGGGAACCCTAGATCACATTGGTCTGTGTGGGCACCCATCATCCGAAACACCAGAAAAAACTCACTAAAAGTTGGAAAATGGTGATTTTCGAGTACAGACCCATACTCAAAATTGTTAAGATTCACACCATAGGTTCTTAATTAGAATCACTTGAATTTCCCTCCATCCACCTCACCAAAAATAATTGGTACACCCTTCTATTAATACTCAATTTCAAAATTCATGTATCATCCGGGAGTTTTGGGGATAGCTAAGGACCCACTTATTAAACAGAAAATTTTCAATCAACACTTACNATTAAACAGAAAATTTTCAATCAACACTTACCCCATCGTATTCTGGGCTTGGTTCTCCATGTCAAGAAACTGCTGCATCTGATTTGTTTCCTGATTTTTAATCTATTAGGGGAGAAAATGATCTAGATTACTAAAACGCTGACTTTATTAACCTATAAAACAAGAAGATTCTTCTATTGGCAAACCACGTAGCGTGCGCTTCTCCAAGTGCAGTAGCTCTTGATTCTACAAAATGTAGAAATCTGGGCCTTTTTTAAATGCCCCCCTGTATTTATAACACGGGCTTAGTCATGAGTTGAAATACGCTGTATTGGCTGAAATGAGCGTTCATTCACTGTTTTCTGAAGAACAGCTTGGTGCCAGGTACTTTGCAAAGTGCTCATCACAAGAGACAGTAAAATAGAATTCCTATTGTAGACGGGTTACAGTTAAATGTTCTCAAACTTTCCTTTCTTGTCCCTTAACAGTTTGCCTTTTGTTTAAGTAAATTCTCTCTTTGGCCTTTTCTGGGTTTTGTCAGAATGAATACACTGTGAGATTTAGGACAAACAGGCTAAGAGTTGCCTAAAAATATAAATCTTAAAATTCCTCAATCGCTTTGTGGACACCTGCTTACCTGGATGTTACTACTTGCTTAAATTGGGGGGGAAGAAAAAAGGAAGAAAGAAAAGGAAGGAAAAGAAGAAAAAGAAAGTTTTCCCCAGCAACAAAGTTTTAATTTAAAAAAATATATATGAGGATAAATGGGTGGACAAAGAATTGAAAAGAACTTCAGCTCCTCTGAATCACTGAATTAAAGTCAATTAAATAGCATTCAAGATGGTAGAACGAAGAGGAAGACGCCCGGGCTCACGTCACTTCCAAATTAAAGGAATTAAAGAGAGGCTCTGGGATTGCCTGTGGAGCTGCGAGGTGAGGAGGCCAGGGATGGGGAACGAAAACTTGACCGCAAGGGACAAATGAATAAACGGATTTTGCAGGTTCTTCCAAGCACTCACTTTAACGTCAGGGAAACGGAGGCACAGCCAAGCTAGGTGACTCGCCCAAGGCCGCACAGCTAGAACCCACACCTGCTCCCCCGGGGAGACCCGGCTCTGGGTTCTGCGCTACCCCGCGGACACCCCGGGCTCTCCCCGCCGGCGCGCGCCCCCGCCGGACCGCGCACGGTTCACGTCCAGACCCCCGCGCAGCGGCCGGCCGGTAGGGGTCCCCGGCCCCCCGCCCTGGGCAGGCCTGTCGGAGGGGCGAGGTGGAGGACCGGGGGTCGCAGGGTCGCGGAGGCCGGGGCGGGTTACCTGCGCTGCGCCGCGCTCTCCCGAGAGGTCTGAGGCCCCCGGAGCAGGAACGCCGGGGTCACCCCCCGCCCGGCCCACCCCGAGGGGC
>NC_048225.1:37248464-37250871 GCF_002007445.2 Ailuropoda melanoleuca
CCCCCTTTCTTTATTCCTTTCTTCCCCTACCATTATTCTTATCCAGACCTGGGGAGCTTTCCTTTAGCCTGATGTCAAAGTCACAGTCTGAGCAGAATAACTGAAAGGGAGACACCTGGAGTGGTTTGAGGAGTGCAAGTCAGTCACAGTCAAGATTAGGCACAAGAGAAGCACTCCTACCCCCTGTCCCTCCCATGTTCCCCCCTCGCCTGCCCCCCCTCCGGCCAGCTTTGGGGTGAGCCAGTGGCCAGCGGACAAATGAAACAACAGGAAGAGAAATCTTTGTGGTGCTGGTGGTACAGGAGGGGCGGGGACAGGTATTCGTGAAAGGGAATTTAATTTTTTACAATGGGGAATGCTGTACAAATTCTATTCCTTATCTCTTCATGAGACTTTTGGTGAAATACCCAGTTCTTACTGTTGTTTGAGGAGCCAAATCTTTTTTTCTAAATTTTATTAAGTTTTTAAATTTTAATTCCAGGAAGTTAACATACAGTGTTTTACTAGTTTTAGGTGTATAATACAAGGAATCAACAATTCCATACATCACCCAGCACTCAGCATGATAAGTGCAATCTTTACTCCCCATCACCTGTTTCACCCACCCCACCACCCTCTGCCCTCTGGTGACAATCAGTTTGTTCTCTGTAGTTTAGAGTCAAATCTGTCCTGAGGCTATGTTTTAAGTGTTGAGTTCAGCCTTAAGGGCAAGTGTGGAGGGAAGCCTGGGACACTCAGTGCAGCAAGAAAGGGGCAAACTGGGAACCCTAGATCACATTGGTCTGTGTGGGCACCCATCATCCGAAACACCAGAAAAAACTCACTAAAAGTTGGAAAATGGTGATTTTCGAGTACAGACCCATACTCAAAATTGTTAAGATTCACACCATAGGTTCTTAATTAGAATCACTTGAATTTCCCTCCATCCACCTCACCAAAAATAATTGGTACACCCTTCTATTAATACTCAATTTCAAAATTCATGTATCATCCGGGAGTTTTGGGGATAGCTAAGGACCCACTTATTAAACAGAAAATTTTCAATCAACACTTACCCCATCGTATTCTGGGCTTGGTTCTCCATGTCAAGAAACTGCTGCATCTGATTTGTTTCCTGATTTTTAATCTATTAGGGGAGAAAATGATCTAGATTACTAAAACGCTGACTTTATTAACCTATAAAACAAGAAGATTCTTCTATTGGCAAACCACGTAGCGTGCGCTTCTCCAAGTGCAGTAGCTCTTGATTCTACAAAATGTAGAAATCTGGGCCTTTTTTAAATGCCCCCCTGTATTTATAACACGGGCTTAGTCATGAGTTGAAATACGCTGTATTGGCTGAAATGAGCGTTCATTCACTGTTTTCTGAAGAACAGCTTGGTGCCAGGTACTTTGCAAAGTGCTCATCACAAGAGACAGTAAAATAGAATTCCTATTGTAGACGGGTTACAGTTAAATGTTCTCAAACTTTCCTTTCTTGTCCCTTAACAGTTTGCCTTTTGTTTAAGTAAATTCTCTCTTTGGCCTTTTCTGGGTTTTGTCAGAATGAATACACTGTGAGATTTAGGACAAACAGGCTAAGAGTTGCCTAAAAATATAAATCTTAAAATTCCTCAATCGCTTTGTGGACACCTGCTTACCTGGATGTTACTACTTGCTTAAATTGGGGGGGAAGAAAAAAGGAAGAAAGAAAAGGAAGGAAAAGAAGAAAAAGAAAGTTTTCCCCAGCAACAAAGTTTTAATTTAAAAAAATATATATGAGGATAAATGGGTGGACAAAGAATTGAAAAGAACTTCAGCTCCTCTGAATCACTGAATTAAAGTCAATTAAATAGCATTCAAGATGGTAGAACGAAGAGGAAGACGCCCGGGCTCACGTCACTTCCAAATTAAAGGAATTAAAGAGAGGCTCTGGGATTGCCTGTGGAGCTGCGAGGTGAGGAGGCCAGGGATGGGGAACGAAAACTTGACCGCAAGGGACAAATGAATAAACGGATTTTGCAGGTTCTTCCAAGCACTCACTTTAACGTCAGGGAAACGGAGGCACAGCCAAGCTAGGTGACTCGCCCAAGGCCGCACAGCTAGAACCCACACCTGCTCCCCCGGGGAGACCCGGCTCTGGGTTCTGCGCTACCCCGCGGACACCCCGGGCTCTCCCCGCCGGCGCGCGCCCCCGCCGGACCGCGCACGGTTCACGTCCAGACCCCCGCGCAGCGGCCGGCCGGTAGGGGTCCCCGGCCCCCCGCCCTGGGCAGGCCTGTCGGAGGGGCGAGGTGGAGGACCGGGGGTCGCAGGGTCGCGGAGGCCGGGGCGGGTTACCTGCGCTGCGCCGCGCTCTCCCGAGAGGTCTGAGGCCCCCGGAGCAGGAACGCCGGGGTCACCCCCCGCCCGGCCCACCCCGAGGGGC
>NC_048225.1:37251032-37253375 GCF_002007445.2 Ailuropoda melanoleuca
TTTTTTTTTTTTTTTTTTTTTTTTTTTTTTTTTTTTTTTTTTTTTTTTTTTTTTTTTTTTTTTTTTTTTTTTTTTTTTTGGGGGGTGGAGGGGGGCTCCCGGGTCCTCGCAGCCCCGCAGTTCCGCCTCCGGCGTGTGCTCCCCAGACAGAGTCCTCCCTGAGACCGCATTCGGTGCTTTCCTCTTCGTGGCTCTCACTAGCCCAGGGTCGGGCACCCAACTGGGGTCGGAGAAGTATTTGTTGAATGAAGGAAGGAAAAGGGGGGGTGCAGAGGGGAGAGGGTCTGCATCCAAGTTTTTTTTTCTTTTAAGATTCCATTTTTAAGTGATCTCTACACCCAAGGTGCAGCTCGAACTCACAACCCCAGAGGTCAAGAGTCGCGAGCTCTACTTGGCTGAGCTAGCCATTCTCCCCTGCATCCAACTTTCTTAAACCCCCTGGCCCTCGTCCCTCTTCCCCACGCTTGAAATGGTATCAAAAGTGAAATAAACTTGGGGTAAAGAGAACTGCCTTTCTCCTCCCAAGGTGTCTCACCGCAGAAGGGCTGGGGGCTTTTCAACTGCACTGCTCCCCGCGCCGCTACTCTGGTCGTCCTAANTCTGTCCTGAGGCTATGTTTTAAGTGTTGAGTTCAGCCTTAAGGGCAAGTGTGGAGGGAAGCCTGGGACACTCAGTGCAGCAAGAAAGTGGCAAACTGGGAACCCTAGATCACATTGGTCTGTGTGGGCACCCATCATCCGAAACACCAGAAAAAACTCACTAAAAGTTGGAAAATGGTGATTTTCGAGTACAGACCCATACTCAAAATTGTTAAGATTCACACCATAGGTTCTTAATTAGAATCACTTGAATTTCCCTCCATCCACCTCACCAAAAATAATTGGTACACCCTTCTATTAATACTCAATTTCAAAATTCATGTATCATCCGGGAGTTTTGGGGATAGCTAAGGACCCACTTATTAAACAGAAAATTTTCAATCAACACTTACCCCATCGTATTCTGGGCTTGGTTCTCCATGTCAAGAAACTGCTGCATCTGATTTGTTTCCTGATTTTTAATCTATTAGGGGAGAAAATGATCTAGATTACTAAAACGCTGACTTTATTAACCTATAAAACAAGAAGATTCTTCTATTGGCAAACCACGTAGCGTGCGCTTCTCCAAGTGCAGTAGCTCTTGATTCTACAAAATGTAGAAATCTGGGCCTTTTTTAAATGCCCCCCTGTATTTATAACACGGGCTTAGTCATGAGTTGAAATACGCTGTATTGGCTGAAATGAGCGTTCATTCACTGTTTTCTGAAGAACAGCTTGGTGCCAGGTACTTTGCAAAGTGCTCATCACAAGAGACAGTAAAATAGAATTCCTATTGTAGACGGGTTACAGTTAAATGTTCTCAAACTTTCCTTTCTTGTCCCTTAACAGTTTGCCTTTTGTTTAAGTAAATTCTCTCTTTGGCCTTTTCTGGGTTTTGTCAGAATGAATACACTGTGAGATTTAGGACAAACAGGCTAAGAGTTGCCTAAAAATATAAATCTTAAAATTCCTCAATCGCTTTGTGGACACCTGCTTACCTGGATGTTACTACTTGCTTAAATTGGGGGGGAAGAAAAAAGGAAGAAAGAAAAGGAAGGAAAAGAAGAAAAAGAAAGTTTTCCCCAGCAACAAAGTTTTAATTTAAAAAAATATATATGAGGATAAATGGGTGGACAAAGAATTGAAAAGAACTTCAGCTCCTCTGAATCACTGAATTAAAGTCAATTAAATAGCATTCAAGATGGTAGAACGAAGAGGAAGACGCCCGGGCTCACGTCACTTCCAAATTAAAGGAATTAAAGAGAGGCTCTGGGATTGCCTGTGGAGCTGCGAGGTGAGGAGGCCAGGGATGGGGAACGAAAACTTGACCGCAAGGGACAAATGAATAAACGGATTTTGCAGGTTCTTCCAAGCACTCACTTTAACGTCAGGGAAACGGAGGCACAGCCAAGCTAGGTGACTCGCCCAAGGCCGCACAGCTAGAACCCACACCTGCTCCCCCGGGGAGACCCGGCTCTGGGTTCTGCGCTACCCCGCGGACACCCCGGGCTCTCCCCGCCGGCGCGCGCCCCCGCCGGACCGCGCACGGTTCACGTCCAGACCCCCGCGCAGCGGCCGGCCGGTAGGGGTCCCCGGCCCCCCGCCCTGGGCAGGCCTGTCGGAGGGGCGAGGTGGAGGACCGGGGGTCGCAGGGTCGCGGAGGCCGGGGCGGGTTACCTGCGCTGCGCCGCGCTCTCCCGAGAGGTCTGAGGCCCCCGGAGCAGGAACGCCGGGGTCACCCCCCGCCCGGCCCACCCCGAGGGGC
>NC_048225.1:37255490-37257170 GCF_002007445.2 Ailuropoda melanoleuca
CAGCGGCCACTGTACTGTCTGTCCACACAGCGCCCCGGTCCTTGACACCACTTTGCCAGTTAGGCGGAGCAGACAGGAAGGCCTCCCTTTTTAGGGAGAAGGAAATAGCTCCTAAGTAAGGGAAGGAGGTAACCTAGTGACTGATTCCAAATTCTTTTCTTTTTTCCACTAAATTCCAAGAATAACTGACAATAGAAGCTCTGTCTCATAGCTCTGATTTCAAAGAACAGGAAAGAATATATGCATATACACATGTATACATACGATTTTTTTCTGTTGATACCTTGCGTAATATTTTTTTTAATTTTTTTATTTTTTAAAGATTTTTATTTATTTGACAGAGAGACAGCCAGTGAGAGAGGGAACACAAGCAGGGGGAGTGGGAGAGGAAGAAGCAGGCTTCCAGCGGAGGAGCCTGATGTGGGGCTCGATCCCATAAGGCCAGGATCACGCCCTGAGCGGAAGGCAGAGGCTTAACGACTCTGCTACCCAGGCGCCGCCCTTGGGTAATATTTTTAAGCACTTGAATTTGTATTTGGAAAATAATTGGCATCAATTTTAGGAACAGAATTCTTTCTCAGAAATCCTATTGATTAACATCTAATTCTTAAAATCTTTTCTTTGCACTCCACTTTCATGACATTAACATTAATTTGCTCATTAAAATGGCGATCCATTTAGCATTGACCCCAATCCCTCCATCCAGGTTCCATCTGAATTTCAAAAAACCATCTGCTGTTTCTTGACAAATTGAGTTTCCTAGATGAATTGTGTAAAGTAACTTAGGTCATTAGTTCTAATAAGTGTTTCACAGCTCTCATTATGATTGAATGAAGAGAGTGATCATTTCATCTTAACTTGAAACTTTCCATTATTCTGGAAACCTTAAGTCATATTCTTTATTCTTGTCTAAACTTAATGGGTCAATGTCTTTATTGTGACCCGAAGAAGGGAAAAAGGAAGGAGGAACAAAATTTAATGAAGTTTCAGGATGCCCAGTATCACTCACACAGTGTAGTGCTTTACCATTGGTAAGTACTTTCATGCTCATTATTCCCTTAGATCCTCAGTGATGAGATTGTGGGATATCGGTGAGGTTCAGTGGGGTGGAGTCCGGAGCCGACGACCAAGAAAGAATTCTTGAGGTGTCTTTGGTGCAAAATGGTGGTTTATTAAAGCACAGGGACAGGACCCCCTAGGCAGAAAGAGCTGCAGCCCCGGGTTGTGGGGGGTGGCTGATTATATACTATGGGGTTGGGGGAGGTAAGGAAAAAGGGAGGCTGAGAAATCACTTTCACATGCCAAAGAAGACTCGCAGGATACCGGAGGCCTTGCCATTGTCCAGTTAAGGTAGTTTACAGTACTTTCCTCCTATCACGTGTCCTTATCAATGGGCTGCAGGTTTAGAAATTCCATTTTATTTACATTTCCTTCTGCCTCAGCCTCCCTTAATTTTATGGAGGGGATGGTAATGTTAGGACTCCAGGAAACTGAATTATGGGTCTCTGGAAGTTAGGTTATTGATAAGAAAGCTTCTTCCTTGTAAATCACCAGGACATGTGTAAACTGAGGGAGGCTCAGGTCTTGCAGGACTGTGATCTCTGTTAGTTAACTGTTTTTTCCTTTCCTTAGCTTTAGGGCAGCCAGGGGTGCCTGAGGAATGTTGCATACATCCCATGG
>NC_048225.1:37257705-37439555 GCF_002007445.2 Ailuropoda melanoleuca
TTTTTTTTTTTTTTTTTTTTTTTTTTTTTTTTTTTTTTTTTTTGGGGGGGAGAGGTTGCAGGGTGTCAACTTTCTGCTTTGTCCTCAGCTTGCCTTCTGTTCCCTCATCACTCAGAACTACCATGTGACATGTGTAACAGGGGTTATTATAGTCCTTTTAGCAAATTAGGAACCTAAACCTCAGAATAATGGATTTGTCCAAGATGACACATGTAGTTCAAATGCAGCTAATATAATGAACCTAGATCGTCTCAAACTCTGTCCAAAAGTTAAGGTTCAGTAGGTTTCTTGAGCAGACAGAATCTTGCATAGGAACTGTAGATGTCACATTTTTACAAGAAAGAATGGGTGTGGGCAGGGCTTGCAAAGTGTAAGAATGTGACGGAGTTTAAGAAAATTTAAATATGGAATGGAAACGCTCCATTCAATTTAATAGGAATAGAGGCTTTCAGGATGAAAGTTAAGGCTTGACATGCAAAGACCTACCTCCCCACCACCTCACCCCCTCCCCTTTCAAGTAAGAAGTAATTGCAAAGACTGGAATTTACCCTGAAGTGTAGTTATCATTGTATCTTTTCAGATGAAATTATTTTGAAAAGGATGAGGAAAGCAGGAAGTCTGCCAGTCTAAAGGAGGGGAAGATTGTGACCAGGCTGCTGCTAAGAGATGGCAAGAGAGCTCAGTCCTGCTAGAGAATTGGAGGACACAGCAAGGCCACAATAATACATAAAATATAACCAGAAATGGTCAAAAGAGAATATAGGAGACATATATGTCCGAGGAATAAGAATGATCGGGAGGAGCAGCTAGGGAACCAATGATACAAAATAAATAAAAATCATAGCCATAGTTTGAACCTTAAAAATGGAAAAACTATCATTAACAAAATAGTTTTCACGGCAAAACTTGCAATAACAGCACAGGAAAGGAACGTGCACTTTAGTATATGCAGGGCTATATAAATCAGCTTAACATCTGTCTTTTTTACAATGAAAAGATTTTTAGAATATCTTCAAAAGAAGGTTTAAAGTTATATATACATTATAACAAAAAGCTAAGTCTATCTTACCCATGGAAAATATTTTCGAGGAAACTTTAACATAATAATGATCAAATAATCATAGAACCGGAAGAAACCATAAAGGATCATGGTTCAACCCTTTCATTTTCTATAAAGAAACTCAGACCTGAAGAGTTAAAATGAACTACGTTCACTACTAGTTAATAACAAAGAGATTAGAACCTAGGTGTTTTTTTCTTATTATATCATGTTACTTCTATAAATGGAAACAAGTTGAGGAATTTTCTGGAGATACTTCAGTACATATTCTAGTTGGAAAAATAACTATTCAGGAAGGGGAAATTCGGTCTTTAGAACCAAGATCCCAGCACACCACACTGTCTGATAGAAATATATGCAAACCACTTATGTAATTTCAAATATTGTAGTAGTCAAATTAAAAAAATAAAAAGAAGTAGGTGACGTTAATTTTAATAATATACTTACTCAACTCAATGTATTCAAAATATTATTTCAACATATAGTCAATATAAAAAATTATTGAGATATTGTACATTTTTTTTCCATACTAAGTTTTCAAAATCTGATGCGTAGTTTATACTTATAGCACAATCGATTCATAGAGTATATTCAAGTGCTCAATAGCCACACGTGACTGGTGGCTACCGTATCGGACAGCACAGCCCCAGAATACAGGTGCCTGGCCAATGTACTAAAGCCCTTTATTAAGTGCGAAGGGTCATGCAATGAAAGAGATTCTAAATTATTTGGATGTGATTTGAAAGGGACTATGAAAGTCTCC
Organism: Ailuropoda melanoleuca; assembly: GCF_002007445.2. Classification (NCBI taxonomy): domain Eukaryota; kingdom Metazoa; phylum Chordata; class Mammalia; order Carnivora; family Ursidae; genus Ailuropoda; species Ailuropoda melanoleuca. The sequence goes on from NC_048225.1 coordinate 37,259,529, forward strand.
TCCATCAAAATCCTCATTAAGTGTCTCTAGGTTGGAAGAGGGATCAGGCATCTGAAGAGAAATACATAACTGGCACCCTTAGCCAGACAGGAAGAGGTCTTTCACTGCATTATGATTCACAGTCCTATCAATTTTCCTAGTAAGGGCTTCTTCTCCAAAGAGAATTCAGAGTAAATGAATTCAGAGAACCTCCTAGTTTTGGCTGGCCAGGGGACTAGGTGCCAAAGGAGTGTGTCCTCCTGATGGGAATTATAAACATCAGGACTTGTTGTAGGTTCAGAAAACAAAACCAAAGTCTTTGGAAAATGACAATCATAATTCTTTTCCTGGATTTTTCCTTCTTAAAGACTCTGAGTGTTTTAGCACTGTGGTTTTGAAGTCATCCTCTCTTGGGTATTAAGGGGAACCAAAGAGTTTGTATAGTCTTGAGCTAAAGTTTCATGGATGGAATAACTTATTTCCTGGACTCAGGCGTGGCAGAGGCAATGAAAAGTCGCCAGTGGGGAAAATGAATTTGGAGCCCCCTCTGGGGACTCAGCTCCTTCTAGAAGTTCATCTCTGTTAAAGCTTTTCAGGTCCAAGCTAATATGATAGTGACAAATTACTGGGTCAAAATCTAGGAAAAGGCAAGAACCTAGAGAATTGGGCCCAGGACTCAATGCTGCTTTTGCCTGGGAGGCATTTGATGCTCTGGAAGTAATAACTAGAAAACTGAGTGGCAGTTTCGTTGGTCTTATGAAGCAAAGAGGACAAAAGACAAAGCATGGTCTCACTCCAGATAGGGAGTTCTGCCTTTAAATTGGAATCCCACAGGGCTTTGCCCTCAGGCAAATGGTGAGATGGAAATAAATAAGCACCCTCATCCACTTGCAATCCAGTTTTGGATTGCCTGGGTAATTCAGGACACCCTCGGTCCCTGAGCATGGATGAGGCAGTATTGGGCAGGTAGATAAAGACCCCCAGAAGAAGTAAGCAGACATTTTCTTTGGTGAAGATTAAAATCATTCTAGGCCTCAAATTACTCCGAAGAATAATTTCTCAAATACAATGACCAGAACATACTCAAATATAATCCAGGGCCAGGAAACAAGAAACCAGCAGGGAAAAGCATTAGAAACTACAGACCACAGAAACAAAACCATGGAAGCCTTAGATCCTGGAATCAGAAAACAATTGTGAAACTATGAATAGTATGGTTAAAGACATAAAAGACAAGATTGAAAAAGTCTTTAGGGAGACTAAATGTAAAAAATGACAGTGGGACATCTGGGTGGCTCAGTCAGTTGAGCACCTGACTCTTGGTTTCGGCTCAGGTCATGATCTCGAGGTTGTGGGATCAGCCCCAGGCCAAGTTCTGTGCTCAGTGTGGAGTCTGCTTCAGATTCTCTCTCCCTCTCCTTCCCACTCACTCTCTCTCCTCAAGTAAATAAATAAAGTCTTAAGAAAAAGCGATTTAGCATATTTGAAAAGGAACCAAATAGAAATTGTAGAACTAAAAAATATTGCTAACAACCAAAATTAAGAACACGACAGATGTGTGTTAATAGTTTGATACGGGTGCAGAATTTGTGAACTAGAAAACAGATCAGAAGAAAGTTTACAGACGTAGAGAGAAGACAAAATAAAGAAAAAGATGAAGGCTTTAAGATGCAGGTTTACCACTTTAGTACTTTTTAATATAATTATTTGTAGTTATGAAAATAAAATAGATAATATATATGAACATACCTAGTACATGCCCTAGACTATAGTGTGTACTCAAGAAGTATTTGTTTAATTTGAAATAAAAATAATAATTTGCATAACTTGCAAATCATCTTTGTCACTTTTTATAATTCCCATTTCTGCCTCAAATGTTCAAGCTTCTCTTTTAATTTTTTAAACATATTACTCATAGTCATTTTTTATTTTGTGTCTTACGATTCCAATCTCGAAAATTTCAAGAACTATCAATGCTAGTTCTTAGCATATTGTTTTATTTGTGTGTGTGTGTGTTTTATGATTTTTGACTATGAGATAATTTGGGGAGAAGAATTTCTTTCTGTGACATCTTTGAGGCTACATTAAGGTTAAATTNTTTAATTTTTTAAACATATTACTCATAGTCATTTTTTATTTTGTGTCTTACGATTCCAATCTCGAAATTTCAAGAACTATCAATGCTAGTTCTTAGCATATTGTTTTATTTGTGTGTGTGTGTGTTTTATGATTTTTGACTATGAGATAATTTGGGGAGAAGAATTTCTTTCTGTGACATCTTTGAGGCTACATTAAGGTTAAATTCTTCCAGAGAGGATTTGCATTTGCTTTTGGAGTTGCCTTGGAAACTACTCAACCCTGAACCACTTTATATTAAATTCTTCACAGGAAACTTTTCAGACAACACAGGTAATATGAATGAATGAAAAATAAGCGTAGGGACAACTTATGATACAAATTTCCAGAGAAAGAATTTCCCTTCACCCAGGGCCAAAGTCAAGATGGATGTGTTTTCCGTTGTTCTATTGTTGTGACTTAAAAAAAAAAATTCTTTTATTTTAGAACAGTTTTAGATTTACAGGAAAACCGTAAAGATAATATAAAAAGTTTCCATATACCCCACATCCAGTAGGTCTTATTAACATCTTACATTAGTATGGTCATTTTGTTACAACTAATAAACCAATACTGGTACATTATTATTAAATAAAGTCCATATTTTACTCATATTTCTATAGTCTTTACCTACTGGCCTTTTTTTCTGTTGCAGGGTCACATCCAGGATTACACCTTACATTCAGTTACCATGTCTCCTTGGGCATTTCTTGGCTGTGACAGCTTCTAAGAATTTCCTTGTTTTTCATCATCTTGACAGTTTCAACAAGTGCTGGTTAGGGATTTTGTGGACTGTCCCTCAAATGGAATTTGTCTAGTGTTTTTCTCCTGATTAGACTGGGATTATGGATTTGGGAGAGGAAGATCACAGAAATAAACTGCCATTTTTAACACAGGACCAAGGGTACCTGCTAATAACCTGATTTATGTTGATGTTGATCTTGGTCACCTGGTTGAGATGGTGTTTGTCATTTCTCTCCACTGTGAAGTTACTCCCCAACCCCTTTCCAAACTGTACGCTTAACAAGAAAGTCACCCTGTGAGGCCCATACTTGAGGAATAGAAATCTGCTCCAGCACCGTCTTAAGGGTAGAGTGGCTTTTTTATTTAAAAGGGTTTTTTTTTTAAGATATATTTATTTATTTGAGAGGAAGAGACAGACAGCTGGAGTGGGAAGATGGGGAGGGGCAGAGGGAGAGAGAGAATCCTTAAGCAGACTCCCTGCTGAGCACGGAGCCCAACATGGGGCTCAGATCATGACCTGAGCAGAAGGCAGACGCTTAACTGACCGAGCCACCCTGGCACCCTGAGATTTGTTTTTAAAGATTTTATTTCTTTATTTGAGACAGAGGCAGAGAGAGCACGAGTGGGGGGAGGGGCAAATGGAGAGGGAGAGAAACAAGTGGACTCCCCCTGAGCAGGGAGCTGGACAAGGGGACTCGATTCCTGAGATCATAACCTGAGCCGAAGTCAGACACTGAACCGACTGAGTTTCCCAGGCGTGCTAAAATGCCAGGAAATTTTTAACAGATGCTATGCTCGGTGGATTTAACTATGCTTCTTAGATCTTGTACAGAAAGTCATTTTCATCATAGACGAATAAACCAACCACTGTAGTAGTAGAAATGGACAGAAAGAAAGAAAGAAAGAGAAAGAAAGAAAGAAAGAAAGAAAGAAAGAAAGAGAAAGAAAGAAGAAAGAAAGAAAGAAAGAAAGAAAGAAAGAAAGAAAGAAAGAAAGAAAGAAAGAGTAAGGAAGAAAGAAAGAAAGAGAAAGAAAGAAAGAAAGAGAAAGAAAGAAAAAAGAAAGAAAAAAAGAAAGAAAGAAAGAAAGAAAGAAAGAAAGAAAGAAAGAAAGAAAGAAAGAATGAATTATGGTAAAAGAAGTGACAAGAAGTCCTTGCAAATGACTGTTAAAAATCATCCAGGTAATTCTGGTATNTGAGTAAGGAAGAAAGAAAGAAAGAGAAAGAAAGAAAGAAAGAGAAAGAAAGAAAAAAGAAAGAAAAAAAGAAAGAAAGAAAGAAAGAAAGAAAGAAAGAAAGAAAGAAAGAAAGAAAGAATGAATTATGGTAAAAGAAGTGACAAGAAGTCCTTGCAAATGACTGTTAAAAATCATCCAGGTAATTCTGGTATTCTACTTTTCTCTCACAGAACATTTCTTTTCTTTTCCTTTTAATAATCCCTTTTCTGAAGCTGTTCAAACCTCATTAAATTGTCATGTTGTCACAGTAGCCTTATCTCCAAATGTGAATTAACTGTATGTTGACTTGAAGACACATTTTTTCTTCTATAGTGTTACGCCAATATTGCCAGTGAGGGGATTTGCACTACTTTGAAAACTCTCAAGTAATAAAATTCTATTAATCATGGTGCTGTGAAGCTTCAAAGTATATCTTTATGTTCATGTTCAGAAACCTAAATGGCTTTTTTTTTTTCAACTGCAGCAATTTCACTGGAATAATAGAGTTCTATAGTGGTGACTTATCTCCTTTAATTAAGGCATTTGTCAGAATTAGGCATACCAGGATATATGTTCTCATTCTGTATACCATAAAGCATATTCTGGGCTGGCTTTCACTTAAGCTCAGGAATGCAGGTCCAGGCCTGTAAGAGATTGAGTATATTTCCTCTTAGGCTAAGAATGACAAATAGTTTTCATCAGAAGACCCAGCTTCATTAGACCTAGAAACAGATACTGGGAAGGTTTGTGAGTCTGTTCCCAGGCCCCGGAGGGAAAGAGAGCTGTTATCTATTAGTAACGTCTCCCACACACAAGCAAGGGTAACACTGTATCGGGCATTTCACTCTCCAAAAGATAGTTCTCATTATTTCTGTTTTCTTCCTTTTGTTTCAATTTTAATTTTTATCAAACTTATACATATACGTGGTTAGAAACTAAAGTAGTCATGGTTACAAAGCCCAATAGGAAGACAAAGGCCTATAATAAAAAAAGGTATTCTCCTGACGCATCTCTTCCCACTCCTGATTTTCACTCCCAACACGACCCTTTGAAGTTCTCGGGCTCTTCGTCTGTATTTGCCTCGGTAGTTCTCAGGGTTGTTACTTGCTACCAGCAGACCAGCTCAGACAATTGGGTAGCTCATGGGGATGCTAAGCTTCTAGGAACAAAGGTTAAAGCCGCGTGACAGACTGCACTCACTGGTACCAATGCTGCTCTAAAACTCAACCTTGGGGCCGCCCTCCGAAGCTGAACGGTTCTGCCACTGCCTCACTGACCGAATGTTCTCCATGGGGGCCCCTTCCTCAAGGTGTCCCCTTCTAAGGCAGATTCTCAAGGGAGCGAGTCTGGCAGTAGAGCCCAGGTCCCAGGTGGCTATGCTAGTGGCCAAGGACACTGGGACAGAATTTGGGGGTTATTTTGGGGATACCGGGCTCCTATGGCAGTGAATTTCCCAAATACAGTAAGATGTCATACAAAGGGAGCTGGACAGCCTGAAAAGAAATGACAAATATCTATCACAGCTTTCTAATGGATGAGTTTATTGTACTACTTTTTAATTTTGTATTGTACATGTTACCTAGGCTATCCCCACTGTTGAAGACAATCAAAACTCCCCCAAACACAGACTTCTCTGCATCCACCCATCTACATAACCATATAATACTTTTTCTTAGATCAGTCCTGGGTTTACATTATTCTATCCATGTAAACGTTACTTTTATCTGAGCCAATATTTTATTATATTCTTTCGTTATATGTTATGTGTCCCCTGAAATGAACAATTACCTCTTTTTTTATTTGATAGTTTTCTATATAGCCATCATTAAGGCATTCTAAATTTTATTCCAGAATCGTAATTTCTGGTGTCATATTTTAAAATTTCTAGGTGATCAATTTTGTTTTTCGTTTTTTTTAAAAAATATTTTATTTATTTATTTGAAAGAGAGAGAGAGAGAGTATGAGCAGGGTTAGGGGCAGAGGGAGAGGGAGACTTGCAGCTGAGCAGGGAACCCAACGTGGGGGCTCCATCCCAGGACCCTGGGATCATAACCTGAGATGAAGGCAGATGCTTAACCGATGGAGCCACCCACCTGGGTGGTCTATTTTCTTTTCTAAATGTCCTTTAGAAATTTATGTGTGTGTGTACGTCATGGATGTAATGCTTTTTCTTATTTGCCTGAACATAATTACTGTCTGTTTTTCTTCTGCTTCCTGGGGCGCCTGGGTGGCACAGCGGTTAAGCGTCTGCCTTCGGCTCAGGGCGTGATCCCAACATTATGGGATCGAGCCCCACATCAGGCTCCTCTGCTATGAGCCTGCTTCTTCCTCTTCCACTCCCCCTGCTTGCGTTTCCTCTCTCGCTGGCTGTCTCTATCTCTGTCGAATAAATAAATAAAATCTTTTAAAAAAAAAAAACTTTCTTCTGCTTCCTAAGTTGTCAGTTTCACCTGTGTTATCTTTTCTATCAGTTTTGGTCTCCGTGATGTTAAACGCTGCCCTCAAATCTCTCATCATTCTTATGTTGGTTCAAATTTGAGAAAGAAGCCCTATATTGTGAAACAGAGTAGGACTTATTAACGACTGGGCTTCACTGAAGGGTAACTGGGCAGAACACAAACATTTCGTTGGGGGACTCCCAGGTGTCAACATTTAATTTTTTTCCTCATTTTTCTCTTTGGCTGATCACTTTCCTCTGAGAGAATTCCTTCACTATCCTGCCCTTCAATATGGCAGTCTCTAAGAGCTGAGCCACGGAAGAGGTTGTTTAGAATGGAGGTTTTCATTCCGTTCTCCTGTATTTGGCATGGTAGCCCCGTTCTTTCTGCTGAATGCACTAAGTCCAGAGACTCCTGGTTTGCCATCTTCAGAGAGTAAACGTCTGATTTTCTGCCAGCTTCATGAAGAGGCACTTACCCAGCTGGGGAAAGAACCTGGGTAATGATCTATATCCTATGTAGACTTCCAACAAACCGTCTTGTTTTCTTCTCTACCTTATTCTGAAGTACTTGGTAGAGTCGGTTCCTGAACTTNGTTGCCCCTTATTCTGAAGTACTTGGTAGAGTCGGTTCCTGAACTTTTTTTAAATTTTTTTTTCTTAGTTCCTTGGCATGGGTTGATGTGCTTCTTAGGTTTAGTCCTGGTGGGCTTAGATTTCAGCTTCCTGTGGTCTGTGGAGTTAGTCACCATTTCTCCATGGTTAGTATTGTGAGAGTTATCCAGAGCAGTCATCCAGCTGCTAAAATTATACCACTGTCTTCTTTCCTATTCTTTCCCTCTCTCCTTCTCTTCCACCATCTCTACCTGTATCTCCCTCGCCCCCTTCTTCTCTCTCACTCTGTGTGTGTGTGTGTCTGTCTGTGTGTCTGTGTGCACTTGTGTTTGTAACCCTTTACTGTCATTGTTGTGGAGTTTTAGGAGGGAAGAAAAGGTAAAGCTCGTTAAATCTTCCATATTTCTGTGTTAATTAGAAATCCTTTGTTACATATTCTTTCTTAAAATCTTGTCAGCATTTACCATGTAGTACCACAAATAGAATTGAAATTGTGTTTTTCACAATTCATGCGTCTGCTTTTATCAACTTTTAACAAACCAAATCTTCAGTAGGAAAAAATTGATTTTCTTCTTGGATATTTGATCATTATGTTGAGACTTGGGTGGGGTCTCATCTCTGTTCTCTTTCAATCTCAATTCAATATTTAGAGCTAACTGTTAAATCTCTCCCAGTTATGCACCTTGCTACCTTCTAATTATAAAAGCAACACATGTTTCTTTCAGCAAGTTTGGAAAACACAGAACACAAAGCTGTAAAAAAAATCATTACTCTTTTTTCAAAGTAATATGCAAAATTCACTCCTTTTCAGTCCCACAAGGCTGATTTGTAACCATCTACCAGATCTCTGTAAGCACTATCAACATTTTGGTCTGTAGGCTTCTAGATATTTCTATGTTTATACCTACATATGCAAGGTTAGATTTGTTTCTCCCAAAATATAGGATCATGCTATTTATATTATTATAAAACTTTCTCTGTTCTTTTTTACTTAATGGTATATCAACAATATTTTTCTAAGTTAGTATCTTTTTTACATACTTCATTATTTTTAATGGGTATTGAGGTAGTTTTAAGATACATTCATAAATAAAATAACTCCACTAATTCTTGATAGTCCTCTCCAAAAGGTGGAGCATAATTTCCCTCTTCTGAGTGTGGGCTTAGTGGCTCACTTCTACTGAATAGAATATGGCAGAAGTGACAGTGTGTGACGTCTGAGAATAGATCATAAAAGATATTGCAGCTTCCCCTTTTCTCTCTCTCTCCCAGACCCCATTCAAGGAGAACCCAGTTCTGTGTTGCCAGGACACTCAAGCAGCCCTGAAGAAAGGCCCACATGGCAAGAAACTAGGGGCCCCTGCCAATAGCCAGTGAGGAACTGTGGCCCTCTGCCAGTATACATTTGAATGGACCATCTTGGTAGTGGGTCTGCCAGCCCCAGTCAAGCCTTCCCGTGAATGTAGCCCTGACTGACATCTTGACTGTAATCTCATGAGAGACCCTGAGCCAAACTACTCAGGTAAGTTGCTTCCTGATTCCTGACCCAGAAACTGCTATGGTCGTTCTAAGCTGCTATGTTTTGGAGTAATTTGTTACACAGCAGTAAATAACAGATACCGCTTTTGGTAACCGGAAATTGGGTGCTGTCATATTAAAACCTAAAAATGTGGGAGTGGCTTTGGAATTGGATAGCGGGCAGAGGCTGTCGGGGCTTTGAGGAAGGGTGTTAGGAAAGCCTAACGAAACTTTTACTGAAAGCTTGATTGCCATTGGAAAGCTGTGGGTGAAAGCTCAAAAGCAAGTAAGCAAAAGCTTTATGGAAACTGGAGAAAGGGGGATCCTTGTTATGTAATGGCAGAAACCTTAGTCATAGCGTCCCCTGTGGTGATGTGGAAAGTAGGACATGCACCTAATGAACTGGGTGATCAGCTAACCAGATGAAGGCCTGAGGTGCCACCTGATTTCTTCTGGCCGGTGACAAGAACGTGTGAGAAGAAAGAGGGAAACTAAAGGAGGGATTGTTAAACATGGAGAAGCCAGACTGGTTGGTTTTGAGGATTGCCAATGCTTCCAAACAACAAACAAAGCTAAAATTCAGAAATGGCTTCCCAACAAAGATCAAATTGAGGCCACTACCAGGAGACATAGTCTAGAAATGAGGCTGAATGTATAGTTACAGAAAACCTTGTTTATGACCTCAAGAAGATCTAAGATGGTGCCTCAGAAAGCCATTCAAACAACAGGGCTTTAAAGAAGCTCAAGGATGTTGTCCTTCCATAGTTCAGCAGAAGTCCAGGGTCGAGAGAATTTACCTTGAAGAGACTTGGGGGTGTGGCTTTTGTTTAATGAAAGGGGCCTGAATAAGATTCATAGGAGGCCCACAGGTTCCTAAAAATAAGTATAATTCCAGAAATACCACTGGCTTAGACTGAAGGCGACAGAGATAGTACATAGTGAAATAAGGCATTTGGAATCCAAAATTTTATTGAGAAAGCTATACACCTCCAAAACAGGCAACTTTCAAGGAAAAGGAAGGATAAATCAGGAGAGGTAATCAAGAACCCAGAATGTGGAGTCAAGGGCCACAGAGAATCATTCCTGGGCAGGAAGGAGTAAGACTAAATTCAAACCAAGAAACTTCTAACTTGTGACTTGGAACAGTGATTGCGTGGGGCCTCCCCTTTTCCCTCTTTTTGAACAGGAATGTCTAGAGTGGTTATCCTTTGCCTGTCCCGCATATGTATATTGGGTGTGTATGAGAGCAGATAACTTGTCTTTTTGGCTCATAGGGCTTGAGATCGAAGGAACTGTATTCGAGGAGCTGCACTTAAGGAATGCCACCTGAGAAGCTTCAGCCATACCTGGATCCAACTACCACGACCTGTTTCTGAACTCTAAGCTGGTACTATAAAGGATGGAGACTTGGTGGACGGGGTAGGTTTGGAAAGGGCTGAGTATACTTTCTATGTGAAGAGAATTTTAATAATTTGTGGCCGGAGGATGAGTTGGTGCAGTTTTAAAATATGTCCATGAATCACTTTTCTTTGAACTTAGACTGGACTTGATGACTTGGAGTATGGTAGAATGGATAGAATGTTGATATTGTAGAATATTGTAGAAATGACGGTGTATGACTTCTAAGGCAAGGCCATAGTAAGCATGGCAGCTTCCTTCTTGCTCTCTCTTGGATCACTCGCTCTGGGGGAAGCTAGCGGCCATGTCATGAGAAACCTCAAGCAGCTCTAGGGAGAGGTTCATGTGGTCCGTGTGGAGAGGGATTGAGGCCCTCTGCCAACAGACATGTGAGTGAGGCTTCTTGGAAGCAGATGCTCTCGTCCCAGTCAAGCCTTCGAAGACTGCACTCCCAGCAAACATCTTGACTCACGATAGATGCTGAACTGGAGCCACCCAGCTAAGCCACAGCCAAATTCACCACCCTCAGAAACTGTGAGATGATAAAGAGTTGCTGTTTTGAACTGCTAATCTTGGGGATAACTTATCATCCAGAAATATGTAACAGAAGTATGTTGTTCTCCCCCTTCCTTTTTTGCAGTTATAAACAATGCTGCAACAAGCCTCCTTGTATATCTATCTTTACGTTCTCAAGATATTATTCCTGTAGGATGCATTCTTTTTTTTTTCTCAAGATTTTATTTATTTTTTTATTTGGGGGAGAGAGAGAGCACAAGCAGGGAGAGCAGCAGGCAGAGGGAGAGAGAAAAGCAGGCTCCCTGCTGAGCAGGGAACCCAATGTGGGGCTCGATCCCAGGACCCTGGGGTCATGACCTGAACTGAAGGCAGACACTTAACCTACTGAGTCACCCAGGCGCCCCTCTGTAGGATGAATTCTTAAAATTGGTCTGGCAGTGCATATTTTAAATTTAGATAGATATCGTCAAATTTCCTCCCCCAAATAATTGTAACAACTTACACTCTCCCAAATGGTGGATGAGAGTGTCTCTATATCTTTGCCAGTTTACATGTTATTATTCTTTCTAATTTTTCTCAATCCTATGAGAGAAAGTATATAATATTTTTATTAATCTACATTCCTTAACTTTCGCTAAGGGTGAGCTTTTTTAAATTTTATTTTATTGTTTTATATTTACGGTTTGAAAAACCACCTTGCTTATTTCAGATGTAATTTTCCTTGCCTGCTCCTATTTCTTGATCCTTCCTCTTCCACAGTGCCTTTCACATGACATAAGTGGGCAGTTTCGGAATGGATGAATAATGGAATCATTGAAATTCAGATATGCAGAAAGTCTTCATTTAACTCCATGGGATGGGCTTTTAATTGGGGAAAAAATGCCTTTGCAACCAATTATTCTAATTAGCTCTTTCCTTCCCTTTTATCACTATTCAATTATCATTCAAGACTAAGCTCTTTATATTATAACTTGCTCAGGCCAATCTGTTTCTAGAAGTGGCCATATACTTTTCCTGTTTTAAACATAGCAGAATAGCTATATAACAAATAATAATAGTAGTAAACAACAATGATAACGATGCAAATTGCAACTATTTTTAGGCACCTACTGTGTGACAAATGTATCATATACATAACTGACCTAATTTAATATTTTCTACAGCCCGGTAGGCATTATTATTTCCCACTATAGAAATGAGGAAACTAATATTCAATGAGGGCAAATAAATTAGCAACGATCATATTAAGTGGTAGTGCTGAGATTCAAACTCTTGTCTGTATGAATTCAAAGCCCACATTCTTTTTACAATGCTCAGCTGCCTTTCTTGGAAATAAACATTTATACAGTTGTTTTCCCATGTTGTATGTTCAAAGAAAAAGGAGGGTTCAAGAAGAGAAAACAACTGCACAGTTTTAAATAATGAACGCTGAAATTATGTTTTTCTTGCCTGGAGGGCAACTGCTTACTGCTGTCGATTCCTCTCTCAGAAAAATGAACATTTTTTTTTCCTTTCATGGTTTGCAGACTTAATTCAGCCATCAGCGGGTGAGTGACTTATGCCCAGCTAAAGTGAGAAAATGCAACTGAAACACTTAACTATGAAAAGAGAAAAAAAGAAAGTATGGTTTCCTTTCACCCGTGATCATCATTCGCTACCATCTAAGGATTGAGGTCAAGCTGAGAAAATTCCCCCAGTCTGTTCAGAAATAAGACCGCATAATGAATTTCAACACAACACCACGATGAGATTGATGCCTTCTTTACAAAGCAATTTACTAACTTCCCGAGATAATTTGGGTTTCTGGATGTTGAGGTCACCACAGACTGAAGGCGAGTGTACCTCTCGGGTGCGTTCCAAAATGTTCCACCAGAATAATGTGATTTATTTTTTAGAGAAGACAGCTCCCCTAAATTGCCGAAAGTTGCTTCTAACAAGCCTTGTTCGGAATCCCAGCCCCGCGGAATGCTGCCGTGCGGGCAGGAAACAGCCCCGTTGGCGAGAGCACCGCGCACTAGATTTCGGGCTACGTACTTCCGGCCTCTTTTTCTGGACACATCTGAGAGTTTTCACCATTTTAGTCTGGGAAAAGGAAAAGAGACAAATGTTTGGGTTTTCTTCCCCGAGCGGAAATGGCCAACTCATGTTCCCTCAATGCTGAACTCAGACGCCTCCTAGAATCGCGTTTTATTACAGGCGTAACAACTCATATTCAGCCACAACAGCCACGGCGCTAACGTGCTTTATACGGGAAACAAAAAGAGGCATGATGGTGGCAACGTGATGAGTAGTCCTGCCACACAGACCTAAGCAACGAGGGCTCTGGGAGTCATTTTTCTTCACTTTGTGTGTTGTTCCACGTGATCTTTGAAGTGTGGCACTAAAATGGATAAAACACTGGTATCTCTCTAAAACAGGTGCTGCCGCCCCTCGCCGTGATGACAGAATGTTGATTCATTAATGTTTGTTTGAAGTACTTTTTCATGGATCTCTAACTCAATTTTATTCAGCCAGCTGCACGGTAACCATTGTTTATAGGATAACCAGAAAACTTGACGCTCAGAGATACACAGAAAGCCATTCTTAACTCATAGAAGTCATTTCAATAAAATTAAATAACAACGCAATAACCATAATTGAATTTCCTACTATGAATTTCTGTGTTCTAAATATGTTTTAAAGCCATATTGTCCTGTTTTATAAATGGCTATATTGTGGTCTTTAATTTGTATATTGGGAATTCATGTTTAGCCTAATACACATATGAATGGTTACATATAGAAAGTTATAGATATTTATATAAACACGGGTTAGTATAGACATAAATAGTTCCTTGCTTGTCAGCTAAGAGGGCCTAAAATCAATGACACCCCAGTAGAAATGAACATACCTACTGCTCATGTCTTGGTTTCTAATTGCCCTTTAAATACAAAGAAACATAGATCCTTGGAGAAATAGCTGATTCTAGGACTGACGCAGGAAATATACATATACGCGATGAGCCTGGTACATCGTATAATGGCAGAAAGCAACGGAGTGCTCTCAAAATACAAAACTAAACTAAACTAAACCCCATGATAATGAAGGTATGTCAAAGGAACATAGAAATTAACTGAAAGAACTCCCAATGGCCAAAACTAAAACAATTTGAGAAACAAAATAAATGACGTAGCTTTGCATTATAATTCAAAATGTGCAGTAAATATCCATGAGTCCATACTGATATAAATAAATGGGAAAGATGAGACAAATGTGTGAAGAAGAATTTCAAATAATTTCTATAAATACTCTACCCTTGGGGCACCTGGGTGGCTCAGTTGGTTGAACATCCAAGTCTTGGTTTCAGCTCAGGTCATGAACCCAGGGTCCTGGGATCCAGCCCCATGTCAGGCTCCCTGCTCAGTGGGGAGCCTGCTTCTTCCTCTCCCTCTGCTGCTCCCCCTACTTGTGCTCTCTCTCTCTCTGTCAAATAAATAATAAATAAAACTTTAAAACTTTAAACAAACAAATAAATAATCTATCTTTGGCATTTTTCAATGACACCTTTATATTTCTTGGAATTTGACTGTATTTGCTTCATTTTTATATTAATCACATGGCTAGTATGCCAAGGCAAATGTTTACTACTTGAATTTTCTGGCTCACAGAGTTTCAGAGAAGGTTGCATTTCAGGTCCCGAAACAGAAGACCTAACAGTGCATGGTAAATGAGATATGGCACAATATGGATAATGGTAAAATGTTAGAAAAAGCACCAGAAAACCTCGTGCCCAGATTCTGCCAAACTGGTAGAGCGACTTTGGGCAAGCCAGTTAACCTCTGAATCTGATTTCTCTCATCTGTGAAATGAGATGATTGGATTTAAGGATCTCTAGGATGATTCCCTGCACCCAAATCCCTTAATATCGACATGGCATGTTTTACATATTTAGGATTCCCATGGATGAGCAATTAAACATAGAAAGTATGTGGGTAGGGTAGACTGTATTGTGTTAGGAAAACCAAAAAAGCACGACCAGTATTAAGAACAATGCTAAGACTGACTTATTTTGCTTAGTGTAATATACAATAGGTCCATCCATGTGGTCTCAAATGATACAATCTCATCCTTTTTATGGCTATGTAATCTTACACACACACACACACACACACACACACCACATTTTCCCTATCCTTTTGTCTATTGATGGATGCTTAGGTTACATACTTAATATTCCATACATGCACATATACACATTTACACCACATTTTCCTTATCCATTCATCTATTGATGGATGGTTAGTTTCTTCCATATCCTGACTATTGTAAATGCTGCAATGAACAGGGGTGTATATATCTTTTCAAATTAGTTGTTTTTTGTTTAGGTAAATACCCAATAATAGAATTATTGGGCTATGTGGTATTTCTATTTTTGATTTTTTAAGGAACCTCTATATTGTTTTCCACAGTGGCTGCACCAATTTACATTTCTCCACAACCTCACCACCATGTGTTATTTCTTGTCATTTTGATTTTAGCTATTTAGAATAGGGGTATGATGATATCTCATTTCGGTTTTGAATCACTAAGTTGTACACCTGAAACTAATATAATATTGTGTGTCAGCTATACTCAAATTAAAAAAAAAAGATACTAAATTAAAAACAAGTAAACAACCAGAAAAAAAGAACAACATCAAGACAAGTAATAGTGTATGTACATGGGAATCCATTTGGGGAGTTTAAGGTTGCCATAATTATGTTTAGTTAGAAAAGGTATTAGAAAACTGAACATCATTTAGAAAATTGCTCTTTGGGGGCTACCTATTTAAAAAATAAAGCTCCCCCCAAAGGAAACAATAAAACCCCTAAAGGTATCAAAGTGACCCATATGTTTTTGTTTGTTTGTTTATGGACAATTATAAAAAGGAATAGTATACTTCTTTGGTAAGGAGACCAACCTTGGTTGGGTTGCATACAGGTGACAATTCAGATCACAGCCTTAGCCCTGTCTCACAAAGTTAGACAAATTAATTATTTTTTCTTTATTTCTGGTCATCAGTTGAATTTTAAAGGCTTAGCATTTACTTTTTAGTACTGTATAAAAGAACATAATTCAGCAAAATGGTTTAGATGACTTTAGAGTCAGAACTGGATTTGAATCCCAGCTCCACGACTTACCTCCTGTGTGTTCTTGAGAAAATAAAATATTCTCTCTGAGCTCAGTTTCCTTATCTGAAATAAGGTAGAAATCATCTTTTTTTTTTTTTCCTTTTTTCTTTTGGTCTGCCTAGCAGTTTTTCACCTTCTTTTGGAACTCCTTTTTTCCATAGGGACACTCACTCCATGTGGTTAGTTCAGGTAAGGGCTGAACCCACTCTGTCCTATCCACATGGTTGGGTATGGCCCGAACCTGGGTAACCACATTACCCCTCTCCCTAATCACTATCAACCTCAGGGATAAGTAGGTGACCCAATGCAGTAATCAGACACTTGTCTGAGATTTAACTCCCAGAGCTGTAGGGAAGATGCTCCCTTGCTCTTTGGGTTCCTAAGGGTGACAATACAAGTTTGGGTCTGTTGATGTCCACCATGATTGCTATATGAAGAGAGACTTCCGGAGACACAGGTAGGGATTGGGATGGGCTATAGATAGAGACTGAGCTAGAAATGAGGCTAGAGATAGAGGTGGGGAGAGGAACAGAGTTAGAGATATGGACAAGGATAGAATTACAAGTGGGGATAGTGACAAGGAACAAGACAGGCAGGGAGGGACAAGTACAGAGTCAGATGCAGGGAGGGATACATACAGCCCTTAAACCATATAGTTTGAGCCCTAGATCCAGCTGAACCCATACCCTCAGATCTTCTGGCTACATGAGCCAGTAAATTTCTTTTGCTTAAACTAGATTGAACATGATACTCTCCTCATAGGGTTATGGTAAAAATTTAATTTAAAAAAGTCCGTAAAGCACTTAGCACATTGCTTGGCAGGGCCAAGTTGCCACTGTAAGGTGCTGAAAACACAGTGACCATTATTAAAACCAATTAAATATAAAATGTACCTAATTATACTTTTATGCCACTTTTAACCCCAAAAAGATTCAAGATGAAGAAGGCAAAAGCAAAAATATTAGAACAGGAGACTATAAAATTCTAGTATGGTTTAAAAACATCATTGAGGCTCTTTGTCACAGAGGCAGCTAAGGAGTCCACACTGTTA
This sequence comes from Ailuropoda melanoleuca, assembly GCF_002007445.2. Lineage (NCBI taxonomy): Eukaryota > Metazoa > Chordata > Mammalia > Carnivora > Ursidae > Ailuropoda > Ailuropoda melanoleuca. The sequence continues at coordinate 37,276,270 of NC_048225.1, forward strand.
CCTCGGGGCGCGTGGGTGGTGCAGTCGTTAAGAGTCTGCCTTCAGCTCAGGGCGTGATCTCAGTGTTCTGGGATCAAGCCCCGCATCAGGCTCCTCTGCTGGGAGCCTGCTTCTTCCCCTCCCACTCCCCCTGCTTGTGTTCCCTCTCTCGCTGGCTGTCTCTCTCTCTGTCAAATAAATAAAATCTTAAAAAAAAAAAAGTAACTGTTACTTAAAGCGGGGACAGTGTTTCCTAAGGGCATGAGTCCCTGGCAGAATCAGTCATTCATTCATTTACATTCACCTTCATATGTTGAGTGACTATATTGAGCTTGNACTGTTACTTAAAGCGGGGACAGTGTTTCCTAAGGGCACGAGTCCCTGGCAGAATCAGTCATTCATTCATTTACATTCACCTTCATATGTTGAGTGACTATATTGAGCTTGATGCAAGATGTACAAGGAAGAAGTAACTGAGTCCTTACTCCCCAGCAGCTTATAGTTTAACGTGGGGACAGGCATGCAAAGGATTGCAGTACCATTAGTTAACCCAGTGCAAGGGCATATTGGAGAAAGGAGGCATTAGTTTGCTCTGCTTGGGGAAATCATGGAAGATCTCAAAGAGGGGGTTGAGCATTCGAGCTTGAATGTCTCAAGTCATTGAGCACCGGGAGAACATTCTAGACTGAGAGAACAAACCTCTCAGCATAGCAGTACTGCTGAGACATGCAGTTTGGAGATGAGGAGGAAAGACACACTTGAGGCTGGACAGAGAGGCCATCATCAGATCTTGGGGGCCTCACGTGATCAGTCAAGGGTACTAGATAGGCAAGAATAGTCTCCCAGGAGCACCACAGTAACATGGATGGCAGGGCGCAGAGCTGGGGACAGATGGCCTCAGGGGCAGGTGTGGAAGAAATGGCCAGGACACTTTCATCAGTTGGGATTCAGTCTGCCTGAGCACACAAGGACAGAAAAAACAATGCCTTGAACAAGATTGAGATTTATTTCTCCCTTACATAAAATACTCTGAAGATAGGAAGCCTGGGACTGGTGAGGTCTCCTGGGTGTCAGAGCACATCCTTCCAGGTCACCACGTGGACCTCACTTGATATTTGCACAAGATGGCAGTGGGGCTCAAGCCACTGAGTTGGTGTCCCAGGCAGCAGGTGGATGAAAGGGGTCCAAGGAGGGTTCTTTTACGTCTTAATGTCTAAAATGAGGTCATTTTTTCACATCTAGCTGCGAGGAAGATTGGAAAATGTGTATTTTGGTGGGCAGCAATGTGTCTAGCTAAAACCCAGCATTATATTACCATAGTGGAGATAAAATGAATATTGGGAAGAAGTTAGCAGTCCCCGACACAGTACTGGAGGGATGAAGCAGCATGGAGGGGAGGAGACTGAGAGCAAAGCTGTTGACCGTTGCTCAAAGCAAGGAAGCAGGAACAAATCGACTTGTGCAGGCAACAACGATCACAAAGCCAAGGCCACGCTCATGCATCCGATGGTGTATTTTCTGTGTTGCATAAAGATCTGTGTGCGTATACACACACACATACACTTCTGCATGCACACTGCACAATGGCTTATAAATATTGTATTACAGTTCTAAATAGTTGGGTCGCAGAGATTAATAATAAATATGCAGCAGCCTGTAAATTCTAAAACTCAGATGATTCAGCTTTCTCCTTAATGATAATAAAACCAGAAACATCCTTATAAATATTTTTAAACACAAACTCTTGTGCTATGCTCCTTACAAAAGTTTTCAAGCCCCAGGGAACTCTGAATATTCTATGATGCCGAAGGATTTTTGGAGATTTGGGAATTTTTGAGAGCTAGGATTTAAATATTTGAGGGGAGAGTCAAACTACGGATAGCCATTAAATGACTGTTTTAGACACTGTGTTTAGCTGTCACTCAGAGACTGGTTTTCAGATGCCCAGGAGGACAGGTCATTAAAATAAATATTCCGGAGGGTTTTGGCATCAGCAAAGAACGAACTCATGAAATCTATGACACTGTTAGATTTCCATCTGTTGCAGGCAGGAGCCCCTGACGATACACATGGGGTTACCGAAGCACTATTTCAAAATGATGTGAGTTGTAGGGACTGTTAATCACCTGCAGACTCACTATGCAAGGAGGACACATGCCAGGTGCCGTAGAGCAGCTGCAGTCCCCAATTTACCCTGTTCATGTCACCATTCATTTCCATGATGGCAGTCTGCTGTTTAAAATCTGCTTGAAACTAGACAAACATATGCTGGATGGCTGCTAGGTAAGCATGTTTCTCACGGTAATATATTACCCCTAGCAGGTTGCTGGATAAATTAATGTATTCCTGATCTGCAAGAATCATTTGGAATTGTCTCTGGACATCTATGTCAAAACCTTAAAGTGCTAGAGAAGAGATGAGGTCGAAACTCACAGGCTTGCCAGAACCATGACAGAGCATTCTACGGGTGATGCTAATATATTGTAAAGTGTGTGCTAATGAATTACAAATAGTGTCACACACTCTGTGCACGTTGTCATATTAATTCAAGATTTCAGAATTTCAAAATGCATTTTCAATATGATTCAAGTGTATAAATATTAAGGAGGCATTAACCTTTATCAAAATGATTTTTCCTGTGTTAAAAAGATCAAAATTTAACATAACAGGGCACACAATTTGACTTTCCTGTGAAGTGGTTGATGAGAAGAACAGGTTCTGCCCCAAAATTATTCATGTAAAAATTGTGAAACCCTTCATTTACACTTCTTTGGGAACGGTAGGAGTGGGGATGGGAGCAGGGGGAGGACGAATGCGGCAAGTAGAGAGAAAAGAGTAAATTGAAGGATGTCAGTTCTTTAATTAACATGCCGCTTGTCATCTTTTAGCACAGAGAATAACAAAACCCTGCAGGCACCGAATAAAATGAGCCTTCGAGAGGTTTCTCATCCTAGACAACCTACAGAGTTTGTGTCAATTTGGAGTCACTGATGCAAACATTTTGTTCAAATACTTCATTTGTTTTCTAGCTGCATGGCATCAACAAGAATGCTTTCAAGGTCAAATGAATATTTTGATAAGTCAGACTGTGGGATTCCATGAACTGGCCTCCTTGAGGCTGATCAGGGACCTTGGTGGAGCAAATTGGAGCTTAAACTCAAATTCTCAGACCAGTGATATCTTACACAGCTATCAATTCCCTTAAAAAAAAAAAAAAAGAGAGAGAGAGAAAAGAAAGAAAGAAAAAGAAAAAAAGAAAAAAAAAACCCTCTTTCTCTCTTGCAGGATTTGCAACTGAAGTCAGTTGGTTCCAGCCTCAGGGAAGCCCAGACCAGAGGAAAGCAAAACAGTATAACTACTTATTTTTGTCTTACCTTGTCAGAATCTTCAATTTGGAAGCAAATGTCTGGGACAGCTTCATGACCACTGCATCATTCCCCATACCACGAGTGCAGCAATCACGTTGAACTTGTTGACTGCCATGTCCTTATTTTCTGGTCCAGTGCCTGGCACATAGCAAGTTCTCAATAAATATTTGTTGAACAAAAACTAGGTATCAAGAGTCACAAAACTAAAACTACCTCTTCAAACGAATGTAGAAAACATCCCAGGGACTATGAAGCTGTAAACAAAATCTTATATTTTATTGTGACCCATGTCCCAGAAACTTCTTAAGGGATTTGTGAATTTCTAAAATGCTAAGCTCTCATTTTTTTAAAGCATTTATGCTTGTGTTTCTGGACCTATATGCAAACAAATCATTGAGGTTTTCAGCAACTCTGGACTGTAGAAAATGAGTCCAAATTGTAGGAGCTTACAGTTTTAAAAAACAAAGATGTCCTCTCCGGTGGAATAATGTGAATTGTGGGACATTTTAAATTGTGATTACATACACAAGTCTAATGGTGCATCACCTCAAGGAAGAATACATTCTACACAACATTTTCATCTCCTCTATTTGGAAGGGAAGTCCCTTCATGAAACTAACCTACACAGTAGCCATTAGGGGGCACCATTAGTGTGATCATAGCACTTGGGGGGGGCGGGAAGTGGGACTCTATTTTCCATCCTACTGGGCAACATGGTGGTTTGGGCATCTTGAGTTGAATGCTGAATGGAGTTCCCATGGATTTATTCGGGAAAGAAGTGGGAGAGTGAGCAATGGTTTCACTTCTAAATAAAAACACATGGGACAACTAGGCTCACTTTATTCTCCCCATTCCTAAGTACTGCCATCACCAATCAAATCAGTCTCATTCTTTCCTAGTTTATAAATCCAAAGGATATGTCAATTCATTTGCTGGAGCACCTCCTACATTATAAATATTTAATACTTAATTCAATTTGTAAATGGTTGCTTTGGCACTGACTGCTAGTTATTGCCCAAAATGTTATATAAATGAGCCAAAGATGGTCTGTGGGTATTGACCCGTAGGTTGTTTATTACTTCCCTGCAGGTTGAGATCTATTAGTTCAAAAGCCTACCGGCACCACACTCAAAAATTTAACACATCCAATTATTTAAAAAATAGCTCAAACAAGCAGATTTTTAAACCATTTAGAGCCTCACTGCTTTGCATACCTGGTGAAACCTGACCCACATTTTCTGCTGGCCATGGGTTAAGATAGAACCTTCTGGTTGTAAGCTGCTGTGGCCCTGCGGAGGTCTCCCATCCAGAGACATATGACCTAGTCACATAAGTCCCTCTCCCCTGGGAATTCCCTTGCCCACCTCCCCTCCTGGATGGTCTCCTCCACACCGTAACCTCTGGACATTCTCAGGCAGGGAGGGACCTCGCTTCTCATGCAGCCCTGTCCAAGTGCTATCTGTGTGGTGACACAGCAAGAAGACAACTGTGTATGAACCAGGCAGCAGGCTCTTACCAGACACCAAATCTGCCGGTGCCTTCATCTTGGAATTCTCAGACTTCAGACTTCTTAGACTTCAGGACTGCGAGAAATACATGTTTGTGGTTTAAGCCACCCACAGATGGCATTTTTGTGACAGCAGCCTGAACAGACTAAGACGACAGCCATCATACAGAAAAGATCACAGCCGTGGCTCAGAGAAGTGGGTGCATGAGGGATAACCCGGGAAATAGCAAGCAGTCCAGCTGATTGAAATCATACAGTACTTGCCCAGAAAGATTGAAAGAAAAGTTTGAAAAGTGCGCGCGGGTCATATTTATAAGGCCCTTGACCACAGTGGGGAGTCCCTGAGGCTCTTGAGTGAGAAAGGGAGGCTATGGGAGCTGTGGGCCTGTAAGATTTATCTGGAAATAGCGTGAAGGCTGGACTGAAGAGGAGGAAAGACAGGAGATTAAAAAGATACCACTTCCAGGGCTTTGCAGTAATCCAGCAAGATAATGAAAGTCTGAACTAAAGTGGTGGAAGGGGAAGATGCCAAAGACATTCTGAGGTTATTGATCATTTCTCCAGCCACAATACAGATGATGCCACCCTAAGAATCTCATTCCTGTCTCTTTTTATCATCGATGCTCTAGGTAGCTAGAAGCAAAGTGGCATTGCTTATAGCCTGATCATATTTCTTCACATTGAACACATCAAAATACTGAGATCCCGAGCTTCCCAGAAATACACAGAGTGCGTAGGTAACTTACCAAACTGATAGAATTAAACAGTCTAATAGAATAAAAACAAAACAGTTAACTAAAGGGGCTTGTTGGCTGGAAACAGCAACTTTCCCTAAAGACATTTATTTAATTAAAAACGAAGTTCATAAATTCATGTGTTGATTTGGTATCTTTCTATAAAATACATTTGCATTCTTTGGGGAAAATACCTATTAGCCTCATAAGGCAATACAACTTAGGTTAAAATTTTCATTGGAAAGGAAATAATCAAGCATAGCGGACTTTTTCAAAGTATGCGAAGCAATTATCTTGAATGGATGTTAATTGCCCAGGTGCTGTTAACAGTGCCCAGGCAACTGGACCCGGAAACCGCAGTCACAAAAAGAATGGTTTCAAAGTTACTTTAAAAAGCTCTGCCTATATTCTCAGTGGAGTGTTTGCCCCTCTGGCATTTCTTTACTTTTCCTCTTCCCCCCAAATATAGAGGGAGTTCCCTGCTGAGTCCTGGAAAATGACTTCCACCCCTGGTTCTACTGAAGAAACAGGTGATGGATGCTATGCCAATTAATGTTATCCAGCACTCCATGTTTCCTTTTGTTTCCTTTAGCAAGTGTTTGCCACAACCAAATGTTTTCTACCAAATATTGCCGCAATGAATGGTTTGCGACTTATAACTTGACACAGGGAAGTATTGATCACTACCTTTTGCTTGCTAATAACAGAAAGTCTAACTCCAATTGGCTAAAATAATAAGGACCTTTATTTTCCCTTACAACAAGAAGTTTAAAGGGACAGCAATCCAAGCCACGCCACCATCAGGGCTCCAGGTCTCAGCTTTGCCTCCTCCGTGGCTCGGTATTGCTCTTGGGATGTTTATCTCATGACCGCAAGAACCTGAACCAGTCATAGACCAGGAGAATATTTGCCTAATTAGTTTAGGGCTGGTTGGAATCCACACAAGGAGCTAAAGATGAGATCAATAGCCCGGAAAGAGCAATGTTTTCTGAGGAAGGCAAAGTTAGAGGTGGGGAGACATTAATGCTGGTGCAAAAAAGATGTTAAAATGCTTGTATCCCCGAAGCAACAACGTGATCAGTGAGTTGTGAAACATATGACTCTGCAGAACTCTGCAGAAAGTTCAAGGTAGGTGGCAGAGATGTCCCGGAGCTGATTAGGTTCCGGGCTTAAAATGGTGCAGGGCAGAGACTGAGAGAGGGTTTGGTGTGAAGGATTTGAAAGAAAGATGCTCGTGTGCTGTGCGTCTCAAGCCCCCATCCTAAGAGTGCAGGGTGTCTACTCTTAGCACAAGCTGAGTGAGAGGGCCTGTGAGGGAGTCACTTTGGGAGTTCGCTGTTCCCCCTGTAGTTGGAGAATCAGCACGGGTGTGGCTTGCTCCTATCCTGGATCTCTAGAGGCTGGAGCGGGCTCGCACGCTGTTCTGGAGGCAGAGGAGGGAGGGCTGCTGCTATGCTACACACAGCTTCTACGCGCACACTTTCTGGAAGAGGAGTGTGTGAATGTTTCTTATGCAGGGATATGGGCCATATGGGAGAGTCATACGGGAGAGTCCCTGGGAAAACCATTCTAGATCTTTTTCGTTAGCAACACTGAAGGGACAATGAGACCTCAACAGAAATGAAGCTGAGTGGATCACCCATTCCCTAATGCTTGGAGAGCAAGGAAGTGAATCACAGACATTTGCTCAGATTAGAAAAACCACGGGTGAAAGTGAGCCAACACGAAACATCTGCCAGACCCAGAAAGTGTGAGGCCATCTTACAGCAGTACCTATAAGAACCTTCTTTTTACCTTTTCTTTGCAACCTCTCTTTTCTCCACTCCCATAGGCACCATAAACTGGAAAGCAAGCTGGATAAAGAAGAACAGGGAAAGAAAGAAGGGTGATACCCTCAAACACCCTGCAAGTCCAGCCTCTAGCAGGCCCTACCTAGTTTCAGTGTGGGAAGGGAGAAAGTTGTAAATTCAAATCAAGTTAGAGCCAAAGGGATAGACCGTGCCATGCCTTTCAATAACCAGGAAGCTAATAACCAGACCCTGGGATCTCTGCTACAACTGCCTCAGAAAACAAAACAAAACACAAGAAACAAGTGCTTTGACAATTGTGCTTGCAAAAAGCAGTAGCAGAATTGTGGACCCTTGTGTGCGATGTTCACAGCCTCCCAAACCTGGCATAGGGCTCTCTGCCTGCCGGAGCCTAGATTGGGTCTGGGTGTATAGCCTTAGCTTCCTAGGCTCCAGAATGCAGCAAACACACTCCTTTGAGGGGTTGGCATGGAATCGGGCAAGCCAGCTTGCCATGCCTGCCACAGGACCGCCACCACCCTGCCCCCAGTTTATATCCTGAATAGATTCACTCCCTAAATGTGTTTAACCAAGATGCGGCGTTAATAATATTATTATTATTATTATTATTAATGGCCTCATCATACACTTGAAATCTAACTACTCCATGATCCAGGAGTGAGACTTCCCTGTCTCCTCTTCAGAGGCCACCTTTTCCCCTGGCCACCTCCCTTTTTTTTTAATAAAGATTTTATTTATTTATTTGACAGAGAGACAGCCAGCGAGAGAGGGAACACAAGCAGGGGGAGTGGGAGAGGAAGAAGCAGGCTCCTAGCGGATTAAGCCTGATGTGGGGCTTGATCCCAGAATGCTGGGATCATGCCCTGAGCCGAAGGCAGACGCTTAACCACTGTGCCACCCAGGCACCGCCCCCCCCGCCGCCCCGCCACCTCTCTTTCCCTGAGCAATGAAGCTTCTCCACAGAAGTCTCACCAGAGCCTGTTCCTATCTTACCCAAACTTTGGGGGTCCCCCTCAAGTGCTACCTTCTAGGAGACTCTCCTTAGCTTTCTGCTGATTTCCCTCTTTTCTGTGATTTCTAGCACTTCCTGTCCAGAACACTATTTTTATGTGGAATTTTATAAGCTTTGGATTCATTTGTTAATTTGTTCCTTCCTTCAGTCAACGAATGTTTAAGGAGTCCATCCAAGGAGCGTTGCTGGGGCTAGGTGGTAAATAAGACAGTTGCCCCATCTTCTTAATGCCCACAAACTCGGGTAGAGGAGACAAACACTAAGCAAATAAATACGTAAAGTAAGAACTGCGAAAGAAAATACGAAAAATCAGATGTGTCGAGAGAGTAAATCAGGACTCAATCTCAAGTGGGGTGGTCAGAGAAGGTGTCTCTGAGGAAGTGAAATCTAAAACAGGAAGCCTATGCAGGGGTGAACAGTCAAGAGGGAACACATTCCAGGCAGAAGGAATCATATGTGTGAAGGCCCTGAGTGGGGCAAGTGATCAAAGCATTTCAGGAATTAAGGGGGTAGTATGTTTGAGACGTTGTGGCAGGAGAAAGGGGGAAGGAGTGAGATAGGTTAGAATTTATATAGGCAGATTGCACGGGGCCTTCCAGGTTGTATTAACAACTTTGGATTTAAGGTTAACGATACTGGAAAATTTTTGAAGGATTTATAGCAGAGCAGTACTATGACCCAATTAGTGTTTTAAAAGAAAGCCCTACTTCCTCAATGGAAAATGGATTGTAGAAAAGCAAGGGTAGAAGAAAAGAAATTAGCTGGNCGATACTGGAAAATTTTTGAAGGATTTATAGCAGAGCAGTACTATGACCCAATTAGTGTTTTAAAGAAAGCCCTACTTCCTCAATGGAAAATGGATTGTAGAAAAGCAAGGGTAGAAGAAAAGAAATTAGCTGGGGAGCAATTACAAAAGCCCAGATAAGAAGTCATTACGCTTGGCCCACTAATGGTGGTTTCAGGGGAGATGGAAAGAATGGTTTATAATCGAGATCATAAGCTTTGTGTCTTTTGTTCATGCCAGGCATCATCCTTGATAAAAACCTATAGCTGTGCTCAGTAAGTAAATATAATGAATCAATATGGTAATTAATTAATTACATGCTGTTTATCTTCTAAAAAGAGGAGCTGATTTATATTGTTAACTGGATCAAACAATTCACAACAGCTGAGAAAGCAATTATATAGACACATGGTTCATCTGGTTTGTTTGCTAAGAAGACAGACTTGTTGCAAGTCTGACCATAGTAACAACTAAATAATACAGCCCACATGGTTACCCAGATTTCTGTTTGGTCACTGTACTAGTCCAAATGAAAAATCAATTCTGGTTTAATTCATTAGATAGAGCTTTGAATGCACAACTTAGAGCATTATAATATATAGCAGTGGTTCCAAGATATTTTTAAATTTCATACACCAGTATTCTTTTTTTTTTCCCCAAAATCGGGGAACTGCTTAATATTGATACTTTTTAGATTGTCAAGAAGAGTATTAAAACCAACAATGACTCTCACAGTTAGGGTTCTTAGCTGCAAGCGACAGAAATGAATTCTGGCTGATTTATGATGAGGATTTTATGCAGCTCACAGAATTGCCAGCACGGCTGGAGGCCTAGGGCCAAGCTGATCAGAACACTGCCCAGATCTTCGATACGACAAAGACACCACTGCCACTGCCACCACCTTCAAGCAGTAGATGCCCCAGGTTACCAGCTAACATCACCGGTGCGGCCGCTGGATGGCTCCACGGACACCAGGCCCCCGGAGCCAGGGATAGTCATTGCTGCTGCCACCATTCACACCCCAAGTGGATTCTGGGCAGTTCTCGCTTCTTCTTAATGCTGGTTTCAAACTCAAAGTCTGGGGTGAATTTAGCATGAGCGGAGCATAGCTTCTGGGCTCATGTCCTCGCTGCTGCAAGGTAGGTGGGAAAGCCAAGCTTCTAGGTTTGGAGACAGGGTGTGCTTCCCACGAAGATTTACAAAGTGCACAATTTCCCAAATGTCGGAATACAGTTTAGATATTAGGATCCTAAAATAGAGTGACAACTACTATCTATTATGATGGGGACCAGTTTATAAGAGGGAAAAAAAAAAACCACAAACATTTATTACCAAACTATAAAAGGGGGCAAGTTGCAATATATAGGACAGCCTATTCATGGAATATAGTTTTGTTTTGTTTTGTTTTGAAATAGGAAATACTCACTGTATTGTCCTCACTGTTCTTTTCTGTATTCATGGTGGAACGCTGCCTCCACAGAACTGTGCTGGGAGCCCGCGTGCGGGGAGGACTTAGGCTTTGGAGTAACAGACTTGGTCTTTGCATTTCAGCTCTATCACTCCTTTAGCAGTTGCACGATTTCATGTGAGTGAAATCTGAGATTTAAGGTTATCCTTTGGAAAATGGGGATAAGAATTCCTAACTCAGAGTTGTCGGGTGAATTAAATGAGAGAAGTTACGTAAATGTTCGGTAGGAAGCCTAGAACCTAGAACAAGCCAGAGGGAGGCGCTCCCCTTCTGTTCTCACACGTAGTCCTGTAAGGACATCCGTATCCTGCACTAGACCATTGACTGTCAACTCCTTGAAGGCATGACCTGAGCTTCTGCTGTTTTATTTATTTTTTTTAAGATTTTATTTATTTTATTTGAGAGAGAGAGAGAGCACAAGAGACAGGGAGGGGCAGAGGGAGAGGGTGAAGGAGACTCCCTGCCCAGTGGGGAGCCCCATGTTGGGAGCTTGATGGGGGGCTGGGATCATGACCTGAGCCGAAGGCAGACACTTAACTCGCTGAGCCACCCAGACGCCCCTGAGCTCATGCTGTTTCCTGTTCACTCTAGCACGTAGCACCATGCTATCTACATCCTAAGTACGTAACTGCTCAGTGGCTGCTTGCCACAGAAACAAGTAGCTCTTACGTAAATTATTACTAATGATATGAAGTACTAAGGGAAAGCACATGGCATCATCCTTGGCAAAGAGTAGTTATTCAATGTAAATGTGAGTTGCCAACTTCCATTTCTAATAATAGTCAGTGAGGTTATTTGAGCCAACCCTCCTCCTAGAATTTTTTTTTAATGTGGAGTAAAATACATATAACATTTACCATCTTATCCATTTTTAAGTATAGTGTTCAGTGGTATTGGGTACATTCACACTGTTGTGCAATCATCACGACCATCCATTTCCAGAACTCCCTTTGTTTTAAGATTTTATTTTTTAGAGCAATTTTAGTTTTACAATAAAATTGAAAAGAAGATACAGAGATTTCTCATAAACCCCCTGTCTGCACACATGCAAAGCATCTCCCAACATCAGTATCACTAACCAGAAGGCTACATTTTTACTAAGGATGAAGCTACATTGAGACATCATAATCATCCAAAGTCCATAGTTTACCTTAGGGTTCATGGTTCTGTCATATATTCTATGGGTTTGGACAAATGTATAATGACATATTCCATCATTATATCATACAGAGTATTTTCACTACCCTAAAAATCCTCTGTGTTTTGCCCATTTATCTCTCCACTTCCCCATCCCTGGTAACCACTGACCTTTTTACCGTCTCCATAATTTTGTCTTTTCCAGAATATCATGCAGCTGAAATCCTACAGTATGTAGTCTTCCCAAATTGGCTTCTTTCACTAAGAAATATGCATTTATGGTTCCTCTTGTCTTTTTATGGCTTTATAGCTCATTTCTTTTTAGTACCAAATAATACCCCAATGTCTGGAGGTACCACAGTTTAACCATTCACCTCCTGAAGGACATTCCAAATTTGGCCGTTACAAATAAAGCTGCTATAAACACCCATTGCAGGTTTTCATGCAGACATGTTTTCAGTTCGTTTGGGTAAATGCCAAGGAACATGATTGCTGGATTGCATGTTTAGTTTCATAACAAACCTCCAAACAATCTTCCAAAGCGGCACGGCCTTCCCACCAGCGATGAATGAGAGTTCCCGTTGTTCCACATCCTTGTCAGTGTTTGGTGTTGTCAGTGCTCTGGATTTCAGCCATTCTAATACATGTGTAGTGGTATCTTATCATTTATTTTGCATTTCACAGATGACATATATGGAGCATCTCTTTGTATGCCTATTTACCATTTGTATATTGTCTTTGGTGAAGTGTCTCTTAAGGTGTTTGGCACATTTTTTAATCAGGTTGTTTGTTTTCTTATTTTTGAGTTTTAAGTGTTCTTTGTTTATTTTGTATAACAGTCCTATATCAGATTTTTGCACGTTTTCTCCCTACTGTGGCATATCTTGTAATTCTCTTGATATTGTCTTTCAAAGAGCAGAATTAAGTCTAACTTATCAATTATTTCTTTCATGAATCATATCTTTGGTGTTGTATCTAAAACCTCATCACTACACCTAAGGTCATCTAGCCTTTTTTTATGTTATCTTTTTATAGTTTTTCATTTTACGTTTAGGTCTGTCTATGATCCATCTTGAGTTAATTTTTGTACAGGGCATAAGATCTCTCTCTAGGCTCTTCTTTTTTTTTTTTTTTTGCATGTGGATATCCAGTTGTTCTAGCTCCATTTATTGAAGAAGCTCTCTTGGCTCTTTGTATTGCTTTTGCTCCTTGGTCAAAGATCAGCTGACTAAATTTATTGGGGTCTATTTCTGACCTCTCTATTTTGTTCTTTTGACCTGTTTGTCTATTCTTTCACCAATAGTACTCTGTCTTGATTACCATAGACTTATAGTAAATCTTGAAGTCAGGTAGTGTAAGTCCTCCAACTTTGTTCTTCTCTTTCAATTTTGTGTTGGCTATTCTGGGCCTTTTGCTTTTCCATATAAAACTTAGAATCAGTTTGTCAATACCCATAAATTAATTTGCTCAAATTTTGATTGGGATTGCATTGAATCTGTAGATCAAGTTGGGAAGAGATGGCATCATGACAGTATTAAGTCTTCCTATCCATGAACATGGAATATCTTTTCATTTAGTTCTTTTTTGATTTTTTTTTCACCAGAGTTTTGTAGTTTTCCTCATATAGATCTTATATAAATTTTGTTAGTTTTATACCTAAGTATTTCATTTTGGAGGGTGCTAGTGTTTAAACGCTATCATGTTTTGAATTTCAAATTCCACTTGTTCACAGTTGGTATATAGAAAAGCAGTTGATTCTTGTGGATTAACCTTGTATCCTGCAACCTTGCTATAAGCATTTATTAATTGCAGGAGGGTTTTTTGTTGATTTTGTTTTTGTTTTTTTAGTCAATCCTTTTGTGTGCTCCATCTAGATGATCATGTCATCTGGAAACAGACACAGTTCGATGTCTTCCTTCTTTACTTATATATCTTTCCTTGTCTTTTTTTCTTTTATGAAAGGACTTCCATATGATGTTGAAAAGGAGTGATGAGAGGGGATATCCTTGCCTCATACATGATCTTAGTAGGAAAGCTTCAAGTTTTTCATCATTAAGCGTGATGTTAGTTATAGGTATTTTTGTGGATGGTCTTAATCAAATTGAGAAAGCTCCCCTCTATTTCTAGTTTACTGAGAGTTTTTATCATGAAGGTGTATTGGGTTTTCCAGAATTATTTTCATCTGGCAAAAGTGAAATTCTATATTGTACAACAATGCCCCATTCCCCCTCTTCCACCCATCCTCGAGCTCCTGGCAACAATTCTACTTTCTGTCTCTATGAAATTGACTACTCTAGGTACATTATGTGAGTGGAATTGTATAGTACTTATCCTTAAGGAGTGAACTCGTGATGAGCACTGGGTGATGTATGGAAGTGTTGAATTACTATATTGTACACCTGAAACTAACATAACACTATACATTAACTAACTGTAATTAAAATTAAAAAATAAAATAAAAAAACTTTTCCTTTGAGATCAGGAACCATACAAGGATGCTGCTATCAGCACTTCTATCTCACTTTGTATTGGAGGTCCTTGTGAGAGCAGTCGCACAAATGAGAAAAATGAATAAAACATACAGAGATTTTATAGATTGAAGTTGTCATTATTCACTGCTAATATGGATATATATATGCATTGAAAATCCAAAAGAATCTACAGAAGAGTTGTTATTACTAATAAGAAGGCTAGCAAGCTAGCTGGATATAAAATCAACTTGCAGAATCAGTGCATGTCAGCAGTGGAACTATAGGATATCCCAACTGCACTAATAACAGAAAGGATCAATAAATTATGCTGTAGTTGTACAATGGTTTGTATACAGTAATAAAAATGAATGAATTATAGGTACATGCAAATTTACGGACGAATTTTATAAATGTAACGTTGACAAAAGAAACAGGACTCGAAAGAATCATAACATACATTAGGGTTCTGTTTATATATAGTTCAAAATCAGACGTAGATCATGCTAAGTGAAAGAAACCAGGACACACTGGATGGTTCTATTTATGTAAAAGTTGGAGGCTGAACTAACCTATAGTGATAGGAAGTGGATTAGTGGTAGTCTGGGTTTGGGACTGAGAGGATTTACTGCAAGGGGACACGAGGAAACTTTCCAGGGTGATAGAAATTCTGTATTTTGATCGGGGTAGTGGTAACATAGGTACACACCCTTGCAAAATTCACTAAACTATATGCTTTAATGGTGCATTTTGTTGTACATAAGTTTTGCCACAATATATATGATATAACACATTTAAAAATAGTTACTGCAGTAAAAATACAAGGAAAAGTGAGAAAACAATTATCCCAAAAGCCAGGCCGGTGGTTTCTTCCAGGAAGAGGAATACACGGGGGCACGTCGAGAGTCTTGGCCATGTTTTATTTCTTGGCCTGAGTAGTGGCTATATCAATTTCACTTTATAGGGTTTTTTTATTGTTGTTAAATTGCAAATATATGTTTCATGCACTTATGTGTTATTTCACAATACACCAAAAAATGAAAACATAACGAAACCCATAAAGGAATATGTCCCCTCTCTTGCGCTCATGGAGTAGAAAATCATGAGACGCTTCTCCTTACCACTCACATTTAGGGAAGACGTGCGGTGAACAGGCTACATCACCAGGAACTGTGTCGGCAGATGATCCTGAGCACATTTCTTTAAAACAAGTTTCGCTAAATGCCTTGTTTCGAAAAGTATTGCATCTAATTTCCTTCTGAGGTAAATACGGGATTTGGTTCCCGCTTCAGCGCTGACTACAAGAGAAATTTCTCTGGTTTTAAGAAGGAGACTCAAATTAAGAGAGAATTAACACCCCCTATAAAAGTAAACTAGAGTCTTTGTATTATGGTTCAACTCTCAGATGTATACTTTTTAGACAAGTTTTTTCTTCATGCTTTTGATTTTGATTATTACCATGTTTCTATTCCCAGGAAATTGCTGTATTTATTTCGTAAGTGAGTTGGTGACTATTAGTCAGGATAGATTAGAGTATGCTCTGGTAATAAAAAAAAAAAAAGGCAAAATATCAGAGGACTAAGAGAATACACATGTATTGCTCAGTCACGCCAAGCCCCCTTTTGGTTTCAGTGCCTCTGCTCCAGAGTGATGATAAGAGTAATACCTTATGTTTGTTTAATACTTTGAAACCTTTTCCCAACAACTTTTTTATTCACTTATTTAGCAGATTTTTCAGACTGGTTATGACCCAGGCACTATGCTAGGTCCAGAACGTGTGACTAAGACAGAGGCTCTGCCCTTCTGTGTGACAATATCTTGTGGTAATTACAATATAAAAGCCCCATGGGTACAATGATGGCAGAGAGGAGAGAGTGTTTAACACCGTCAGGGATAGAGAGAGAAACAATCCTGACAGGAAGTGTTACTGCTTAAGGCAGGGTTTCAAAGATGAATAGGAGTTTGTCAAGTAGAAGGGAGGGGGAGGTAGGAAAGGCAATTCAGGGAGTGAGACAGGCAGGTCCAGAGGCATAGAGAGTTATCTTACATGTTCTCCCCAAAACCCCAAGAACTGGGCATTTACCACTCTCCCAGTTTTGTAGATAAGGAAACAGAGGCACAAAGAAGGAAATGATTTTCTCAGTTCACATACCTAATATAAGGTGGAGGAAAACTCAGGTCTTTTATTTTATTTCATTTTATTTATTTATTTTTTTTTAAAGATTTTATTTATTTGACAGAGATAGAGACAGCCAGTGAGAGAGGGAACACAAGCAGGGGGAGTGGGAGAGGAAGAAGCAGGCTCATAGCGGAGGAGCCTGATGTGGGGCTCGATCCCATAACGCCGGGATCACGCCCTGAGCCGAAGGCAGACGCTTAACCGCTGTGCCACCCAGGCGCCCCTCATTTTATTTTTTTTAATTTAAATTCAATTAGCCAACATATAGTACATCATTAGTCTCAGATGTAGTGTTCAATAATTCATCAGTTGCATACAACACCCAGTGCTCATCACATCACATGCCCTCCTTAACACCCATCACCCAGTTACCCCATCCCCCCACCCACCACCCCTCCAGCAACCCTCAATTTGTTTCCTATAGTTCAGAGTCTCTCATGGTTTGTCTCCGTCTCTGATTTCTTCTGATTCAGTTTTCCCTTCCTTCCTCTATGACCCTTTGTGCTGTTTCTTATGTTCCACATATGAGTGAAACCATATGAAAATTACTTTTCTCTGATTGGCTTATTTTGCTCAGCACGATACCCTCCAGTTCCATCCACGTCGACGTAAATGATAGGTATTCATCCTTTTAAATCCAAATCTCATGTTCTAAGTACTTAACTATCATCATCCAAATAAAAGGTATACTTGAAAGTAATGGACACATATAACTCACATGACCTATCTTCACCATATTAATGCCTGGCATAAAATGGGTATTTGGTAATCAAAGGAGTAGAAAGCTCTAGACAACTCTGCTTTCTATGTACAAGGTATTTCTGCTCCACATGGGCAGAAGTTTTGTCTCTCTTTCTCTTTTCTCTCTCTCTTTTTTTTTTTTTGAAAATTGAGGTATAATTGGCATGTAACATTATATTAGTTTCAAGTGTACAACATCATGATTTGATATTTGTATATTTTGTGACATGATCACCATCATAAGTCTAGTTAACATCCATCGTTAACAACATACATAGTTAACAAACTTTTCTTGTGATGAGAACTTTTAAGATTTCATCTCTTTGCAACTTTGAAATATGCAATACAGCATTATTAACTATAGTCACCATGCTGTACATTATTATACCCCCAGGACGTACTGATTTTACATCAGGAAGTTTGTATCTTGCATGTCTCTCTCTCTTTCTTTATCATCATATCTTTGGTTTCAGGTAGAATATCTGATACATTATAGGTTCTCTATAAAATATTATTAAAGGAAAAAAGGAGGAAAGTGGAGGAAATGAAAGAATCTCTTAAGTCTTTACCCATAAACCAATGGGAAAATTCCCTTGATCTATTTTTTTAAAGATTTAATTATTTATTTGAGGGGGAGAAAGAGCGAGGGAGAGAGAGAATTCTTAAGCACATTCCCTGCTGAGTGGGGAGCCCAACATGGGGCTGGATCCCACCACCCTGAGATCATGACCTGAGCCGAAATCAAGAGTTGGATGATTAACTGACTGAGCCACCCAGGCACCCCTCCCTTGATATATTTGAACACTAAAATAGCCACTTACTTTGCATTCATAGAACTTCGAGTCCACTTTTTCGTGACCTAGTCCATTTTTCACTATGACATAGAGCAGTTAGGACACAGAAGTGTGGGTCACAGGAAGAGAGCCCAGTTCAGTGCTTTGAACATGGCAGGTTCCCTGAATATGGGTCCAGTGACTGGATGGCAAAATCATGTCTGTCATTATTCATCTGAAACAACACATCTGTGTGATTTAAACCCTTGGAGACTAGAGATTTATTACACATTAGCGATTACTTCAAACATTGCAGATTAATGAGGCATAAGAGATTACCTCAGACTTTAGTGATTTCAGGAGTTTACTAAATACCGCCAGCTCTTCAGTCAGTAGTGAGAAGTCTGATGGGGCCACTGCAGGCCTTATTTATAGAAACTCTAGTTCTGCACCAGTGGTAGACCTGCCCTTTCTACTGTGAGAGAAAATTCGAAAGACGGTTTGGGGTGATTGCACAGCAAAACTTATCCCAGTGGTATATCAAAATGCTCCAGTCAGTCACCTTTAGAATTAACCATTCAGATGGCCTTGGAGCTGAAAACAGAAGCTCAAGGGCCACTGTCTATCAGCTGGCAAGGAGTTTTAACAACTTACTGTGTACAACGGTACACTGACTAGTTGTTGAAGTGGATACTAGAGAACCAGCAGAAGGCAAATTCTTTGCTCTTAAAAAGGATGCAAACCAGATGGGAGAAATATAACAGAATAATAAAAGAGGTCTTGAATCAAGTGCCAAATAATTGGGCAATGGGTCTACAAGAAGAGAGAGGCCACAGGGCACCAAGAGCATCCAGGAAGACTTATTGGAAGAAACAGGATTTAAGATATGAGGTGTGGGGGTGCCTGGGTGGCTCAGTCATTAAGCGTCTGCCTTCAGCTCAGGGAGTGATCCCGGCATTGTGGGATCGAGCCCCACATCAGGCTCCTCCGCTGGGAGCCTGCTTCTTCCTCTCCCACTCCCCCTGCTTGTGTTCCCTCTCTCGCTGGCTGTCTCTTTCTGTCAAATAAATAAATGAAATCTTAAAAAAATAAAAAAATAAAAATAAAAATAAGACATGAGGTGTGGATAGTCATTCCTGCCTGTGGATTCCTGTGATCCAGGCACAGGGAATTTCATCCCATGTAAGACAGACACTTGTATTTCTGATGGAATACATGAAATTGTAGGCTTCGTGGAATTTTTTTAAAAGATTTTATTTATTCACTTGACAGAGAGAGAGAAAGAGAGAGAAAGCACAAGCAGGGGGAGCAGCAGACAGAGGGAGAGGGAGAAGCAGGTTCCCCGCTGAGCAGGGAGCCTGATGTGGGGCTCGATCCCAGGACCCTGGCATCATGACCTGAGCCGAAGGCAGACGCTTAACCAAATGAGCCACCCAGGTGTCCCCCCTCATGGAATTATTTATGAGCTGCCCATTCTGCCTAGAATATTTTTCCTCCACCTTCCTGCCCTCTCCTATATCTCATTCAAATACAGTTTTCCCTTCCAGATACTTCCTCTGCCCCCTTTAGCACCTGGGCAAAGTCAGCTACTCCCTCCTTGGATCTCCTGCAGCCCTCCGTATGTGTATCTAAGGCATCATCAACCACACTGGAGTGTAATGATTTGTTCATGCATCTGTTTCTCCCCTCCATGGTGCCAGGCAAGTCAGGGGCTCTCGATAAATATTTTTTGTATGGGTGGATGGACAGACAAATTAACTGGAGGAGGGCTTTCTAATGAGAGACCAGTGGGAGATCTAGTAAAATGGGTTTAGATTTTGAGGGACCTCCCCCCTCCAGTTTTATTGAAAAACAATTGACATACATCACCGTATAAGCATAAGGCATACAGCTTGGTGGTTTGATTTACAAATATTGTGGAATGATTATCACAGTAGGCTCAGCTAACATCCATTTTTCATAGCTACAGTAAAAATAAATGAAAAAGGAGGGATGCCTGGGTGTCTCAGTCAATTGAATGTCTGCTTTCAGCTCAGGTCATGGTCCCAGGGTCTTGGGATCGAGCCTCATGTCTGGCTTCTTGTCCAGCAGGGAGCCTGCTTCTCCCTCTGCCTGCCGCTCCCCCCACTTGGACTCTCACTCTCTCTCGTGCTCTCTCTCTTGCAAATAAATAAATAAAATCTTAAGAGAAAAAAAGGGGAAAAAATCTCCTTGCGAGAAGAACTCTTAGGATTTACTGTTTTTAAAATTTTAATTCACTGTTACATTAGTTTCAGGTGTACAATACAGTGACTCAGCAGTTCTATGTGTTACTTAGTGCTCATGATGATGAATGCACTCTTACTCCCCATCCCCCATTTCACCCATCCCCCATCCCCCATTTCACCTCCCCCATCCCCCATTTCACCCATCCCCCCACCCACTTCCCCTCTGATAACCATCAGTTTGTTCTCTATAGTTAAGANCCCCATCCCCCATTTCACCCATCCCCCCACCCACTGCCCCTCTGGTCACCATCTGTTTGGTCTCTGTAGTTAAGAGTCTGGTTTCTTTTGTCTCATTTCTCCTTTGTTCGTTTGTTTTGTTTATTAAATTTCACATATGAGTGAAATCAACTGGTATTTAATGTTTTTCCCTGACAGGCTTATTTTGCTTAGCGTTATGCTGTCTAGATTCATCCACGTTGATGCGAATGGCAAGATTTCGTTCTTTTTTATGGTTGAGTAATATTCCATTGTGTGTGTGCGTCTGTATCACACCTCCTTTATCCATTCATTATGGGCTGCTTCCATAATTTGGCTATTGTAAGTAGCACTGCTATAAACACAAGGGTACATAGATCTTTTCAAATTAGTGTTCAAATTAGTACTCTTTGGGTAAATACCCAGGAGTGGAATTACTGGATCAAACAATAATTCTATTTTTAAGTTTTTGGGGAAACTTCATAGTGTTTTCCACAGTGGCTGTACCAGTTGTCATTCCCACCAACAGTGCACGAGCATTCCTTTTTCTCCACGGGGTGTACTCGCTTAACAACTTTCCTATATATCATAAAGCAGTGTTATGAAGGCCCTTTTAAAAGATAAGCCGAAGGTAGAGGGAAATAGAGAAAGGGCGAAATGAAGAAGGAAGGAAGGAAGGAAGGAAGGAAGGAAGGAAGGNGTGTTATGAAGGCCCTTTTAAAAGATAAGCCGAAGGTAGAGGGAAATAGAGAAAGGGCGAAATGAAGAAGGAAGGAAGGAAGGAAAGAAGGAAGGAGGGAAGGAGGGAGGGAGGGAGGGACATATTTGAGTAGGTTAAGGAAAAACACTGGAGCTGGGTGTTTTTTTTAGATGATCCAGAAAATAAGAGCCATCCATAATCCCACTTCTCAGAGATACCTACTATTAACATTATTTGTGTTTCCCCAGCAGTTTTGCTATGCCTATAAATACACGGGCAAATTTCCCTATAACTTATGTTCCCACTATTCATGTACAAAAGTGTCCAAAACTCCAGTCAAGCAACAAGTATTTATTGTATGCTTAGGAATCGCTGTATAATGGGGAGCAAAACAGACATTGTCCCTGCCTTTCACAGATTTTACAGTGTAGTGGATAAAATAGCATCTAAAATTGTAAATTGTTCAGTAAATGATTAAAATGTGCAAAGATTCATCTCCATCATTGCTATATGTCTTCAACAGGCATGATATGATGAAAGCAGTGTTTCAAATGACTAAGTTGGCAGCAGGAGAGATTGAAAAGGAACAGTGTTATGAGGGACCTGCATGTGGGTGATGGCAGTGGGAATAGAGAAAAGTAAGTGAAACCAAGAAATGCTTTCAAGCAAAATTTCTTGATGTGGGGACTATGGACCCATTTTAGGATACAAGGATATACTTTAGGATTTTTGAGTCCTCAAATTGAGACATTATGTAGAGTTTATGTATGTATTTTCCTATGGACAGTAAATTGTGTTGGTCTTCCTAACCCCTCTGCAGAGGCTATCTACACAGCATGGTGCTTTAAGACCATTGATAATGGAGTTAGAAAATCTAGGCTCAAACACCATCTCTATCACTATAGTTTTGGAAACTTAGACATGTTACTTAAATTTCTGGAGATAGCAAAGCAACAAAATGATAATAATGAAAAATTCTTTTCACCCAATTATTTTTATTGTAGAGGGGTCTACTACCTAAAGGATAAAAATTAGCACTTTAAAGAAAGAACAACCAAAGCTTGATGTCAGATTGGTAATGAGGGAGGAGAAAGAAGAAGTAGAGGGAAGGGGATTCCAAGGTTTCTGGCGTAGGAGATAAAACAGATTAAGATTTATTACAGGAGCATGAAGGGCTCCGCGAATGTGCTCCGACAGGAGCACTGATCGGCTGCATTGCAGAGTTTTTAGAACACAAGGAGGGGGTACACTATAGATTTTCTTTAAAAAATTTAGAGTTTGGATCACTTTGCTGATTATCAAACACGTTGACTCATTTTCATCAAATACTAAAAGCCGATGTTGGCAGAGTGGGGAGGGAGGTGGGAGGAGAAGAAAGCTGAGTGGAGAAAGGGGTTGGAAAGACTTCCAGGGACCTTCAGATTTGGAGCACCTGCTAGTAGACACTATTCACGTAACAAGTGATGAAATTATTATGTTCTCGGCTGGGAGTCAGGGTTGGACCTCAAGGCACTGTTTACAAATAATAACATACATATAGTCATAGAGACACTCTGACAAGGGTCAAAGAAGTCGTCCTAGATCATACAATTTAAAAACGTGTATCTCATTGCTAGACCACACTGTCCGTAGTACACTGGGAGTTAATATAGTTATCATACTACATTTTTCCTTTTTCCTTTTATGATTTTGAGAAAAATTTAAACTACAGAAATACTGTTATCTGATGATTAAAATTATTTTTGTTATATTTCCTTCATTAATAGTTGCATGAATCTGTTCTTATAAATAATAGTTATATTGGATTGTTTTTGTGTTTTATAATCTTCTCTGGACTTAAAAATTTTTTTTAGTGCAGAAACCACAAAAAATGGAAGTGACCTGGGTCTTTCTCGTTTTCTATGCAACGGTAGGTCTAAGAAACACTGTGATAAATGTGGTGGAGTAAGGGGCCAGAGTGAAGACAGCACAGCATTTTCAAAAGACTCCAAGAAAATTTCTCGTCCAGTTATACCTTGAAAGTTGTAAACAAGTGCCCTCCTTAATGCCCATCCTCCATTTAACCCATCCCCTGCCTACCTCCCCTCCAGCAATCTCAGTTTGTTCTCTATAGTTGAGTCTGTATTATGGTTTGCCTCTCTCTCTTCTCTTTTCCCCCTTTGTTCATCTGCTTTGTTTCTTAAATTCCACGTAGGAGTGAAAGCATAGGGTATTTGTCTTTCTCTGACTGACTTATTTCACTTCACATAATGCACTCTACCTCTGTCCACGTCTTTGCAAATGGCAAGATTTCATTGTTTTTGATGGCTGAGTAATATTCCATTGTATGTATCCACACCACATCTTTTTCATCCATTCTGCAGTTGATGGAAACTTGAGGTCTTTCCACAATTTGGCTATTGTTGATAGTGCTGCTATAAACCTCAGGGTGCACATGTCCCTTCAAATGAGTATTTCTGTATCCTTCGGGTAAATACCTGGTAGTGCAATTGCTGGATCATAGGGTAGCTCTATTTTTAACTTTTTGAGGAACCTACATGCTGTTTTCCAGAGTGGCTGCACCAGTTTGCATTCCCACCACCAACAAAAAAAAATAACCAAAAAAGCAGGCTATGTCAACTCTGTAAATGTTTAAATGTCTTCAATAAGACAGGCCACAAGTGTTTTTTTGAGACTCTTATTTATTTGCCTAGGAATTTGGGGAAATAAAAAGAAACTAAAATATCTAGTTTTGTGTTAAGCTCCTAATCTCCTGTGGCATCAAGATTTATGTTTAGGAAATAATTAAGAAACACATGTAGATGAATCTTTGCCAGTCCCTCGGGATGTTATTCTACTTGCCCTCTGTGGTCAAAGAAAATAGTTTGTAAGAACATCTTTAATTATTTAAGGTCCAAACTATATCTTCCAGGCTTATGATGCTACATGCATCCCATTTCATGCAAAAATGGGACCTTTCTGAACAATATGTGAAACAGTAAGTGGCTGCCGTATTTATTGTCTCTTTAGAAGAAAAGATAGTTCCTTGCATTTAAAATTACCAGGATTAGGGCCATGTGATCCTGTTACCTGGTCAAAATGGATTGACCTGGAAATCAGAGTCAAGAGGAATTGTCAAGAGCTGAATATGGAAATAATAGCTAAATATTTAATGAACACCTGTTGTGAGTCAAACAGTAGGCTGAGGTCTTCATTTAATTGTTTTACTTAATCTTAAACAACTGTTCTATGAGGTTGGTCAGAGTATTATTAAATGCATCTTGATAATAATACACTTGTAGTTATACGGATACCCCAACAGGATTGAAAAAGTTCTCAATAATAATTCAACTTTAAACACATGTCTCTTGACCAGCCCATACCTTCAGAGAGTCTTAGTAACTGGTCAATGTCACAAACTAGGAAGTGGAGTTGTTGGGGCTTGAACCCAGGGTTATTCTGTCTGCCTAACTCTAGAGCTCCTACTCTTTTTTTTTTTTATTAGGTAAACTCTATGCCCCAAGTGGGGCTCGAACTTACAACCCCAAGATTAAGCATTGCATGTAGAGCCCTTGCTCTTAACCCATAGCCTGTGTGGTCACCTCATTCTGCTTAATAAGGGTGTTCCATATGGCTACCACTCAGTCAGATCAGAGAATCTGGAGGGTGTGTTGAAGGTGACACTTACAGAGAAAGGGTGGAAGCAACAAAAATATAAAAGAGGTAAAAATAGCACAGGCTTAGGGGAATGGGCATTGGCAGGAACTAGAAAGGGTGAGATGACAGCTATGTCACTAGGGCTCAGCCAAGGTCACAGAAATGCTGGACACACTAAATACTCTGAAAGACATTCAGCATTCCAGCTCGTTAAGCCTGATAATGTGACATTTCCTCAAAGAAGTCACCTGAGGTCATCCCTGGCCCTAGCTCCCTGAGCAAACCTATGTAACACAGAAATAATCTTTTGCTTGGGCAAGAATCAGGTTCTTGAAGACATTGTTATAGAAGAAAGTTAACCTCGACAACATTCCTGACACCTAAAACACACGCAGTGCTCTCTAATTAATGACACAGATGACCTACTCTTCAAGAGAATTTAGGAGCCAATTTGACTATGAATTGACCCTTGCTAAAAGCTTACTTGAATCAGCTTCTGAGATTGGGTCTGAGAGACTTGTTAGTTTTCCAGACTTTCAGCTTCTCGAAATTCTCTCCCAGCATTAAATTAGGCCACCTTGGAGAGAAGATTTAGTACTATAGTTTTTGCTCCAATGAAGAGAGTCAGGGAAGGAGCATCATTTAAAATAATAAATTACTTTTGTTTCACTGGGAGGAAAAATTCATTTTTCCAAGTGAACAACATATGCTTCCTTTAATTATAAAGAGAATTTTAATAACAGAATAGGTTTTCTGCCTTTTCTTAGCTGCCAGGAAACTCACAGCCCCAGTATAATGTGCAAAGGCAGTCATTAATGGATCTCAGATACCTGGGACCATTTATATACCTGCTGTTTCCAGTACATTTTGTTCTCATTTTTTAAAAATGACCTATTTTTATGTATTTTACTATTATAAATTATCTCCAGACATTTTGAAAGTGTTAAGTTGAACCATCTGAAGTTGCCAATAGTCAATCATTTTTAATCTATAAAAGGAGCAATTCCAGATGGTTCAACTTGTAAATCAGAAGTAAATACAAGATGTATGTGCATGGGGAAATGTTCCAAAGGGCACATGGCAAAATTTAACTGTGAAATCCTACAGTGAGTCTGTATATGCTTTTTTTTAAAAAAAGATTTCTTTATTTATGTGAGAGAGAGAGCATGGAGGGGAGGAGGAGAGGGAGAGAATCTCAAGCAGGCTTCCTGCTGAGCATGGAGCCCGACTCGGGGCTTGATCCCACGACCCTGAGAACATGACCTGAGCTGAAATCAAGAGCTGGATGTTCAACCAACTGAGCCACCCAGGAGCTCCCTGTATATACTTTTTATTTTCTTCTTCCTGCTTTTTGTATTTTCTAAAGTTTCTATTGCTTCTGCTTTACTCACCAACACTGCTGTTTCTCCCTTTTTGCTTCTGTCTTAGATTGTGCCTTATGACCCTGTAGCTATTACCCTGAACTTATTATCTTAACTTATCATTACACTATACTTACTACCCACACTTAATACCTTGTACTTACTGCCCTGAACTTATTACTCTGCACTGCACCTTAAAAAACAAAAACCAACCAAACAAAAGCCCTATGTGTCTCTTCTGTGAATTTCTTGAGAACAAATACTATGTCTTATTTATCTTTATATCCACTATACTTGACTCATAGGAGGGATTCAACAAATGTTTGCCTAATTGAATGAATAAATGTATCCAGGTCAGGCTTAACCAAATTAGAACATAATTCATATATAACTTTTCAAGTAATTGATTTTTCTAAAAATAATTGAACAAAGCTTTATAATTACTTTTCTATATTTTACATCTTCTCTTCTATTAATATGCTAACCTTTGGATGACATATATTCTTATATTATATTCAGGTGACATTTACATTTCTTTGCAATTTATTCTGACCTGGCACTAGCTCTTAGCATTGCATGACTAGAGCTCTAAGATCATACTTGGATGTTTTCCAGATTTCTTAAATTGAACAGAGGTTATGTTCAAAGAATGTCCTTGACTCTTGTCCTCCTTTGCTTGGAATCATTTCTTTTAATGAACCCAATATCTATCCCAACTCTATAGCAGATAACCTTGAGGGCATTGTGACTCAGAGCTTTCCTCTGTGTTACATCAGTCAGCCTGTGTAGAGTTTACAGCAACCCTTTAAGAATGACCAGTTTCAGATCAGAATGATGCCCTGAGCCTGAAACGTATAAACAGCTCTACGTTTCTATGAACAGGGAGGCAATAAGCTGTGACAAAAGCCAATGCTTCTCAAAATTCAGTGTACATATGCAACACTGGGGATCTTGTTAAAATGTGGATTCTGATTCGGTTGGTCTGGGGTGGGGTTTAAGTTTCTATGTTCTAACAAGGTGCTGCTGGTGAGTAGGAAGACTACGAGCCCTGTTGTGTAGCCCGGGGTATCCTTGAGGGCTCCAGTCTGGAGCCCGAAGAGGGCCCATCTCTCGTAAATGTATAAGTTCCTCCGGCTAGTGGCATTGCATCTGAGCCCCACCTCCAAGTTGGTTCAAGTATTCAGTGCTTTTCCGTCACCCTTTATGTTTCCAGATGCCCTCTACAAGGTACGTCATGGAAGCTCAGGCTTCCCACGGTGGCATTCCACTTGAGCCTAGCCTTTCCCTATGCTCTGAATTGTCATGTATCCAATCAATTCAAGTTCCCATTTGAAGTGAATTTGAGGAACACACGCACAGTAATGGGTGGATAGACAATACGGTTTAATGTGGTAATTTCAATTTGAAAACACAAGGCTTCGGTTTGCATCTTTGTTCTGCCATTTGCTAGCTAGGGATCTTGGCAAATCGTTTTGTGCCCTCAAAGATGTCCACATCCTAATCCCTGGAACCTGTGCATGTTACCTTTCTGGAAAAGAAACTCGGCAGGTGTGATTACATTAGGATCTTAAGTTGGGGAGATTATCCTGGATCATCTAGGTTTGCCCAGGATAATAACAGGACTCCTTACAAGGAGAGGCAGGAAATGTCCACAACAGCCAAACTATGGAAAGAGCCCAGATGTCCACCGACAGATGATGGATAAAGAAGACGTGGTACATACGTACAATGGAATATTACTCAGCCATTAAAAAAAATGAATTCTTACCATTTGCAACAATGTGCATGGAACTAGAGGGTATTACGCTAAGTGAAATAAGTCAGAGAAGGACAAATACCATATGGTTTCACTCATGTATGGAATTTAAGAAACAAAACAGAGGATCATAGGGGAAGGGAGGGAAAAATAAAATAAGACAAAATCAGAGAGGGAGACAAACCATAAGAGGCTCTTAGCTATAGGAGAGGCCACGTGATATGATGAGCATGGGGTATTGTATGCAACCAATGAATCCCTAAACTCTGCCTCTGAAACTAATAATACACTATATGTTAATTAATTCAACTTAAATAAAAATAAATTAAATTTAAAAAAAAGGAGGCAGGAAGATAAACCCGGAGAAGGCAATGTGGAGACAAAGGCAGAGATTGGAATGATGCAGGCAGGNAATGAATCCCTAAACTCTGCCTCTGAAACTAATAATACACTATATGTTAATTAATTCAACTTAAATAAAATTAAATTAAATTTAAAAAAAAGAAGGAGGCAGGAAGATAAACCCGGAGAAGGCAATGTGGAGACAAAGGCAGAGATTGGAATGATGCAGGCAGGAGCCAAGACTGTCTCTAGAAGCTGGAAGAGGTAAGAAGCAGACTCTCTCCTGGAGCCTCTAGAAAGAACCAACCCTGCTGACACCTTGATTTTAGTCCGTTAAAACAGATCGTAGATCCCTGGCTTCCAGAATCATCAGAGAACAAATTGTATTGTTTTAAGCCAAGCCACTAGGTAGGGGGTAATTTCTTAAAGCAGCATAAGGAAATTAATACAATGTTTCTGTTTCTTAGTTTGTAATATACGACTAATGATAGCAAGGCTAATAGCAGCTTTGATGCTAGTTTTAAATAGATGAAAGTGTTTTGAAAACTCTAAAGCTATGATCTCAGACCTTAGTGGATATAAGAATCATTTGAGAGCTATTAAAATTGGGATTTTTCAAGGCGCCTCGCTGGCTCAGTCAGTAGAACATGTGACTCTTGATCTCGCGGTTGAAGGTTTGAGGTCCACGTGGGCGTAGAGACGACTTAAAATCTTGAAAAAAAACGAAATAAAATTGAGATTTTTTTCTACCCCAGGGATTCTGATATGACATGCTTGAGGTTAAGCTCATGAATCTGCATTTCCAACGATCACCTGAAACTTTCTCATTTAGGTAGTCCATGGGCCGCACCTATAGGCATTATTCTAATGTGTGATTATTGATTAAAATTCAAGTCCCCTAGTGGACAAGTGGAGGAGATCTGGGGTGGGGGGAGGGGAAGACAATGGTCTGAATCACCCTACAGAGTCTCCCACAAATGAGCCTATCTTTTCGGGGTGCCCTCAGATGGGGTCGGTATGTATCATGTCAGCAGTGGCATCTATAAAATAATGATTCTCCATCCAGTGGCAGGATGTGACAGCAGCGCGTGCAGGGTTCAGTCACCAGGTCATGGTTCTCCCATGTCATATGGCATGTCCCTGGGGCAGCTTGTCTGTCTTCACCTTCAGAACACATTGGTACCTCCACGTTCAGAACAACTGAACCAAATGCACTTTATCTATAAAAGCAATGCTCAGAGAAGAGGACAAACAGATTTTTCAAAACAAACCATAGCTGAGGTCTTCTTTTTTGTTAGGCACCAAGTTTCTGTTCTGAAGGAACTCAGGGTGGGCTGGGCCATAGACATGTAGCCATCACAGGGGCATGTGCAGAGGGTCAAAAAGACTTGAAGAATCTGCCAGTAGCGGCTGGGGATAGCCAACGCTTACAGTGTTGCTAATAATTTTAAAGTGCTTAGACCAATGGCTTGTACCTTTCCTTAAACATGCCTGTCTTTCAGACATGAGCCCAGAGGGAACAACTAATTCTGTTTGGGTAATGGTTAATTTTTACGTGTCAACGTGACTGAATCACGGGGTGCCCAGATATCTGGTCAAATATTATTTGGGGTGTTTCTGTGAGGATGTTTTTGGATGGATTTAACAGTTAAATTGATAGACTGAGGAAAGCGGATTGCTTTCCCTAACATGGATGGGCCCCATCCAGTCAAGCCTAAACAGAGCAAAAATGTTGACCTTTCCCAGAATAAGAGGGAATTTCCCATGCTTGACTGCCTTTGAACTGGGATATTGATTTTCTTCTCGTCTTCTGGCTCAAACTGAAACGTTGACTCGACTCAGGTCTCAAGCCTGCTAACCTTCAGACTAAAACTGTCACCGGCTCTCGCGGGTCATCCCTCTTGCTGCTTGCTGTCTGCAGATCTTAGGGACTTAGCAGCCTCCTTAACTGCATGAACCAATTCCTTATAGTAAACCTCTCTCTCTCTGTGTCTCCTACACACATACACCCTATTGGTTCTGTGTCTCCGGACAACTCCGACTAACACAGATGAGTATCAGGGAAGGCTTCACAGAGGAGGTCACTTTTCAGAGAGATGTTGACATCATTTCTAAATATTCTACTTTATAAACTGCAAATTCTTTTGTCATTCGTCCGTTCATTTCGACCTACACTTAGGGTTTAGATGAACTGAGTGTAAGCTTATGGAGTGCCGGGCTCTTTGCTAGGCACGAAGGTGGGGTCTAAGAATAAGACACCAGCCCTGACCTTCCAGTGAGAAAGTCAGGCTTGAAAGCAAAACACTGCAGTGCAATATTGTATGTACAGATGATCTTCTGAAAGTGGCAGTCCCATTCTTACAAAATAAAAACATGCTGTCCAGTTAGGGTTGCCAGATAAAATATTGCATGGAATATCCAATTATTGGTTGTTCATCTGAAATTCAAATTAACTTGGGCATCCTGTGTTTTTAATTGCTCGATCTGGCAACTCTCTGGTTCTCCCTCTACATCCAGAACGGTACAGATAGAGGAAGACAGGGGCCCCCTTGGACTCAGAAGGGAAGATACCCTTCTCTTCTCTGCTAAATTATTCCCCTCCGCCCTGGCCTACCCCCACTCCCTGGGACTTCCGCTGCAGACATTGCATGCTGGCTGACAGAGCGAATCCCCGGTATATCATTCCAGAAATGGTATAGGCAATCCCTACTGGGACAGAGGGGAATGCCTTTTGACTCTGCCTCTGGGGAGTGGAGGGGCCTGCACGGCCTGATGCTAATTCTGCTTTCCCCAAAGGCCCGCCCCGCCTGGATCTGCTGCTGGAGGTACTTTTAGTTAGTTAAGGCCAGGGCGAGGTTGGGAAAGAGGCAAGCACTCCTGAGTGCTCTTAGAGACAGGACAAAGTGGAGCTTGAAAGCAGGGAATCTGGAATTAGCCAGCCTGCATCTGAATCATTGCTCTGTCACTTACTTGCTCTATGAACCCGGATGTGTGACTTAATCTTTCTAAGCCTCCATTTCTTCGTGGATAACGTGAGGAAGCTCATTCTCCTGCGACGATTAAGTAAAATGCTGTACATCTGGACAGTGCCTCGTATCTAAGGATATGTGCTCAGTAGACGGTGGTCGTTACTAATGCTTCTGCGTCTCTTTTACATCTAGCTTATTACGGGTCTTTCGTTTCCAATACGCTGCTGCACACATTTTTGTGCATTTGGCTTTTTTTTTTTTTTTTTAAGATTTTATTTATTTGACAGAGATAGAGACCAGCCAGCGAGAGAGGGAACACAAGCAGAGGGAGTGGGAGAGGAAGAAGCAGGCTCATAGCGGAGGAGCCCGATATGGGGCTCGATCCCATAACGCCGGGATCACGCCCTGAGCCGAAGGCAGACGCTTAACGACTGTGCCACCCAGGCGCCCCTGTGCATTTGGCTTTTTTAAATTTATTTTTCTTTTCTTTCTTTATTTATTTTAGAGAGAGAGAGACTCCTAAGCAGGCTCCACACCCAGCACAGAGCCCAACGCAGGGCTTGATCCCACGACCCTGAGATCGCAACCTGAGGCAAAACCAAGAGTCTGACGCTTAACCAACCCAGCCACCCAGGCGCCCCTGGCCTTTTTTTTTTTTTTTTTTAAGTTTTGCATGTGTTTCTTGGAACAAATGCCTAGGAGTAGTATTATTAGGCCAAAGACTATCCGAGGCACAGAGCATGGACACTGAGCACAGGCTCTGGAAGCCAGGCGAGCTACGATCGGATGCTGGCTTCTCTCCCTCTTGGCGATATGATTTGAGGCACATTCCTTCACTTCTGTGCGATGTGGTGTTGTGGAATTTAGATCAGTATTAGCTGTTCCGGTGAATGTGTGATTGGTCTTCGTACCTGCTGGCAGGTTGCCTTCTGAAACTATAATAACTTGATTATTATAGTAACTATCCCATCAGACTAAGAGCAGATCATGTTCTCCTTTGTGTCTGTCGTTTTTTAAAAGGGTTTTAACATTTTTCTGCTTTTTTTATCTTAGTTTTTGTTTTTCATCATATCTGTCTTTTCCATTATAAAATTTTCTGTTGCTTCAAGCTTCAGAAGTTATATTCCATTTGCATCTAAATGACTCTAACTTGGCACTTTAGGAAGTGAATGGGGAAGATATTCTGGGAACAGGAAGCCTTTTTAGCACCCTTTATTTAGCACCAGTAATGAAAAATTTGACGGCAATAGCAGGAACCAGGGGACTCTGGGAACCACAGGAAGATTGACTTCGAATCTGTGGTAGAATTATCCATGTGGGAGTGGGATAGGTGAAAAGTGGAAACAACATCAGATCCAGAATCAGAAGATCTCGTTGTTAACAGTACGATTTTTGGCAGACAGAATGTCTTCTGATTTAGTGCAAGTCGTTTTCAGACAACCTTTTAAAATTTAGCCTACCAACTCATACGCTGTCACCAAGTTAAGAACCCTATAGAGAAAACACCTAAAAGAGATAAGGGGTGTTATTGTAATTTGGGTGATATGGACAGAAAGCAATAAACAGAAATGGGTGGCTGAGTCAGTTAAGCATCTGCCTTCAGCTCAGGTCATGATCCTAGGGTCCTGGGATGGAGCCCCGCATTGGACTCCCCGCTCATCTGGGAGTCAGCTTCTCCTCCTCCCTCTGCTTCTCTTCCCACCCCCACTCCTACACATGTGCTCTCTCTCTTTCTCTCCCCCCACCCCCCAAATAAATAAATAAAATCTTAGGGGGGAAAAAAACAGAAATAGGACTAATTGCCAAATGGCATATATTTTTACTCCTGGCTCTAGGATACACTGTCCTTGTGGTTAGGCATTCTTATTTTTGAGGTGAATGGAAATGGACCTCCCGATTTCTCCAGGACTAGTTTCCTCTACGAAGGTGCTGCAGAAGTCAGCAAGCCTGTGTCTTGGGGTATGCCCTACACAGAATGTGGAAAGAAGACCGCTGATCTCTACAGGAGCTCTCCCCCTGCGCACCACCCCAGCTACTGTCCACCGCGTTCGGGGGTCTTCTGCGGGTCCCCATCTCGCACCTCCACAGCATCAAGCCTCGTTTTACTCATTGGTTCTCATTGGTTTATTTTCTCCTCATACCCAATCCAAGAACAGAGGTCTAATTTCTATTGGCTGGCAGTTTTTATCTGGCAGGAAGACAAGATGAATGATGCACACCATTTTCCTGGCTGCCTTCAGTTACCTGGTTCTTCCTAGAGTTTTAAGCCCAAACGTACTCGCTGTCGGAATTCTAAACCCGATAGCATGCATTTTATTCCTCTGTCCAGGGGTAAGGAACAGAGTGAGGTTAGGCATGGGAAAATTCCCAAACATACACCGACATCTGTTTCAGCTTTTGTCATTCTCCAGGGTTAGATGATCACAAATGAAATTTAAAGCAATATTCTATAGAGCAGGGTTGTCAGCTTCTCTCAATCTCCATCTCCTCGTTTGTCAAATGGGAATAATAGGAATGCTTATCCCTAGCTGCCAGACTTGTTTTAAGTGTTAAGGAAGATAATGCAGAGAACATTGTTTTGTAAGCCACTAAAGGGCTTACAATTATTAGTTAATATTTCTATTAGCTTCAAAATCTAAACCGTAATTCCACTCATTATTAACAGAAACAATAAAAAAGACAAACATTGGGGCGCCCGGGTGGCACAGTCGTTAAGCGTCTGCCTTCGGCTCAGGGCGTGATCCCGGCGTTATGGGATCGAGCCACACATCAGGCTCCTCTGCTGTGAGCCTGCTTCTTCCTCTCCCACTCCCCCTGCTTGTGTTCCCTGTCTCGCTGGCTGGCTCTATCTCTGTCGAATAAATAAATAAAATCTTAAAAAAAAAAAAAAGACAAACATTGAGGAAGATACTAAGGATGCTAACAGCCAGAGCAATTTACCAATGTTCATCAAATACGTATAAATTTTGTATATTTAAATATAAATTCCATGCATTTCTTGTTTTCTAATTCATCAATTTCTTTTTAAATTTTTATTAATTCCATTCTTATGTTTCCTTTAAGTTTATTTTGTTGTTCTCTTCTTCTAATTTCTTGGGTTGAGTGTTTACCCATTTCCACCCATTATTATTTAACCATGAAAGAATTTAAAAGTACAAATTTGCCTCTGAGCGTAACTTTGGCCATACCCCAAGTGTTTGATATGCAATATTATTATTGCTATTTTATAAGCTGTCTGTAAGTTCAGTTTGAATTCCCCTTTTATCCAATTTTCTTGGAGAGAGTTTTAACATTCCTCCATTCCTTGGAGGAAGTTAAATTTTTTGGTTCACACTTCTGTTAACAATTTCTACCTTTATTGTATGCTGATCAGAAAATATTGAGGATAAATTTTCTGTTTATTTTTGTTTTGGGAGTTTATTAAGATTTGCTTTGCAGTTTGCTATATTATCAATCTCTGTCAATATTCCTTTAAACACATGAGAAGGAAAAGTGTGAAATTCTAATTTTCTTAGGCATTAAATTCTACATATATTTATTAAATACTTCATTAGTTAAATTATTTATCTTCTCTGTATTAAGATTTTTCAAATAGGTGATCCATGGATAAGCTTCAGGAGATCTCTGTGTACTTTTTTTTTAGAGAGGGAAGGTTCACAGTTTTTTCAGGCTCTCAAAGGGATCTGTGAATCCCCAAATATTAATAAAATCTGCTCTATACCTTACTTGATCTGTAAAGAACTAAGAAAGTGAAGTTAAACTACTGAATATAACTTAAAATCAACATCAAAAACTATTCTCAAACAAAAATTATAATTATTTTATTAATGTACAGGATTCCTGAGGAACTATCATATTTATATTTACTATATTGCTAAGCAGCCTTTGCTAATTTTATTCTGGGCGTTGGAATGAGACTCACAAGGGGTCTGGGCTTCTACAGGATGGCAGAAATGGGCCGAGTCACTTCATCAAAATTTATCAAATCTGGAACAAGCTGGTCACATATATTCCGTTTTCCCTCTGAGTTCTGCACTGGGTCTCTTGCAATGTCCTCTGATGAATTCTCTGTCTCTTCCCTGAATACTTCTCCTCAGTTGATACTCTGAGGAGACAGTCTCATTTTAGAAAGCTAATCAGGCCTTAAGGTGACTCAGTTCAAAGTCCCATACTCCCTCACGTGAGGCAGGGAAATAAATGCATCAATTTCTAGGATGAGAATGACAACCACTTAAAAACCGACAGCCAAATTACAGATGTGTTTGGAACAGGAAGCATCTGCTGACAAACAAGTCATGCATTTTGAAATGACGGATGTGAAGAATTTAAAGTCCACCTTAAAAGGAAAACTGAAGAGGTAGTAAAACGAATAGGGAGGATTGACACCCTAACCTGTGCTCCTACAAAATCCCTGCGCCTAATCCTCAGAAATATTAGAAATTCGCAGGGCTAAGTTATCCGTAAGGCTCACAGTGTTATGATACTATGCGTAAATGGCCCGTGATGCATTTAGGGCTCATAGAGATATCTGAATTGCAATTTCTTTTAAGATCTGGGAAATTGACAATAATAGTAATAATAATGGATATATAATCATGAATCCAGCCTCGATTATATTTGCCTTCATACGAGTGCAGTCATAAGATACAATATATAATTTTGTTTATGGAAGAGGGACCCCTGAAGGCAAAAGTGCCAAATCCTGTGAAAGTCGTAATGGGGTCTATTGTCTATTCGATGTGGTGACTGGTCAGCATGAGTATGTGTCTTGTGAGGTTGCCCTGATGTGTCTTTATGCAGGGTTTGGAGGCATTGTTTAGAACAGATTATATTCTCTTAGTAGAACAGACATTGAGGCTATGGGGAGTCCCTTCATGTCTGTGCATCTTTCTTTCTGTTTGCTTCACTCTGGTTCTTTCTACCTGTGAACTTCTTTGACTTGCTTATCTCATGACCCAATAGTCGCTAGCCCCAACTAAGCACCGGATTTACCACTGAGGTTGGTTTTTTGAGGACCGGAATTCAAATTCTCTGCTGGAGCTTCCTCTAGTCAGGTTCAACACAGATGAAATTAGCTGTAACTAATCCTTCCTCTCTCGTTCCCTGCCCCTCCCCCCCAACTCCTGCATGCCTCTCAGTACCCATGGTAGGTCTGGCTAGCCCTTCTGGAAGCTCCGTTGGGCAGCTCATGAAATGTCTTCTACTATATAGTTTTAATATGGCTCAGTTACACTCACAGCAGAAAACAATCACAGATGAGCCTAGCAGTAAGTAGTGGTCTAACTCTAATTACATTACTATAATTTTTCATGTCCTTGATTGTCATTTTGCCACATATTCAACACATGGGAAACAGAAGGATCGTCCCCCGGAAATGTCATTTGTAGAGACTGTCCAATCTAGGCATGTCTCAGTGAAGAGCCACATTGCATAATCAGGCAGGACTCCTGCCTTGAGATTAAGCCATTCTCTGAAGATGAACGATACCCCACAGAGTCTCTTTTTAGCTGGATAAGTGACCTATCTGAGTAAGTATCCATATCACATATACTTCCTGTCACTTAGGGATTGTAATAAGCTTCTTCATTAATGATTCTGTATTAGGAACATCTGAGTAGATGTGACTTTAATAGCAAGTTGAATTTTATTTAATTATCACAGTGTCACACACCTTTCTTCATTTGTAGAATTTTAATACTCAATAAGCACCATGTTGTTGCACTACAAAGAAGCATGATTGGTGCATAGCAATTTGGTATGACTAAGACATATATTACCTATCTCAAATGAGATGAGCCCTGAGAAAGAAAAAACTCTTATCTGTCATATTTCCCATTTATATGTGTCACTCCTATTTAAATTGAAGAACAGGAAAGATTAGGTCCTTTTTGATAAGAAGAAAGTGTTGAGTAAAAAAGGACTGATCAATGACAGTTGTTTTTCTTTTAATATTATCTTTCTAATAGAGAAATAGGAAAAAAATCTGTTATGGGTATTGTATCAGCCAGGATTAAGTTTTTGAAGAATGGAGTCTATTCAGCAAGTTTGAGAGAAAGGGATATATTAAAGGCTATTTTATGGTTTATTGTGCCGTTGGGAAGCAGAGAATCGCCTCCTGGACTGAACTTGCGAGAATGACTCCCAAAACAGCGGTGGATCTGGGCCCGGGGAGCAGTTGCCTCTGCGATGGTCAAGAGGCTCCAGGTAATAACCCAGCTGCCTGCTCCTGGAGACACTGCCCTCTGCCAACGACAGTCTCCACATCAACCAAGCCGTGTGACATCTTGTCTCTCTCCCCATGTGGCTTTAGTTCTAAATCAAAGTCTCATTTGACTACACTTGATTTGTGAAGCTCTACCTGCAAGAAAGTCTGAGAAGTGTAGTTTTTAGCTTTCTGGACTCTGCATGCTAAAAAGGGTCTGGAGTGTGGGGGGGTCAATGAGCCAACTTAGAGTACTTTCCCTGGGTCTATAATTGGGTAATCCTGAAAACCTGAGTAGCTTTGCAGGTGAAAATCAGATATGGTCATCTTTTGGGTTTATTTTTTTCCCCCTTCAGGACTGGAATTGTATTAATCATAATCTTTGGTTCATGGTACACATCAGTGATCTACATATGAAACCCAAAGTACTTAATAATATAATAAACATCATAGGCCTACTGACCACCAGCATAAAAGCTAGGTCCATGACAATAACCTACATCTAATCAAGCATCTCCTGACGTTCCCCTATCCTAGGAAACCGTCAGCCCGCATTTCATGTTTTATTGTATCTGTGCATATTCTTATAAAGACCTTTAGAAATTTTTTTTTAAGAAGTTTCTATACTGTTATAAAAGTGGGATCGTACTCTATGTAACCTTTGGTTCTTCCTCTTTTCATTGAATGTTGTTAAATTCATCCATATTTTTGCATTTCACTATAGATCATTTCAACTGTTGTATTCTGTTGCTGAATATGACAATTTTTCATCATATAAATATACCTCCATTTTTCCTTTAGTGGATATTTGGGCTGCTTCAGAGTTTTGATACAGTGAACAATGATGCTGTAAACATTCCCTCAAATGTACAAGAGTTTCTTTGGGGGTGTCTGCCAAAGATAGAATTACTGGATCATGGGGATTTTTAAGTTCGGGTTGGACTCGTGTATGTTGAAGGTCATCGAAAATGTTTAATTTCAGCCAAGTTTGGTATAAAAGTAGTAAACTAACACAATCATCACAAGAATATAAAATATAGGACTTAGAGTTTTTTCTCAAGAGACCTATATTCCATTTGGAGAAAAAAGAGTTTATCTTTGGTATTTTTTTTTTTTTTATAGAGACAGCCAGGGAGAGGGGGAACACAAGCAGGGGGAGTGAGAGAGGAAGAAGCAGGCTCATAGCAGAGGAGCCTGATGTGGGGCTTGATCCCACAACACCGGGATCACGCCCTGAGCCGAAGGCAGAAGCTTAACCGCTGTGCCACCCAGGCGCCCCTATCTTTGGTATTTTTGTATCTGCTTCTCTGCTGACGTACTTCTTCCCTAGGCCCAACACACCCTTCCCATTCTCAGTTGAGAGTGTCAGCTAATAGAAGTTCCTTGATACTCAACGAACAATCATCCTTCTCAGACCACAGCCTCAGGACCATGATGTCTCTAATATTTGGCCAAAACCCCTTCCTCTCATACTACACTCCCTCAGCCTTTGAAGCACACAGCTATTCTGCCACATTGAAGAGAAATCTCAGGGTTCCAAACGCATCCGCAGGAAATTGATAAGGACATAGAGTGTCCATTAAACCCAGCTTGATTTAGTGTAACATAATCATCCGACTGTGAGCAGACATTTGATTTACATCAGGCTGCCTAAGCTATAGAGAGAACCCTTAAATCTCACATCTGTCATGAGAAGGGTCCCCCTGGAAAGAGACTCTAAGGTTTATGTGCATGCGCTTTATGGGGAGGACTCTCAGTTACAACAGCTGTCAGGGAGTGAGGAAAGCTGGATCAAACAAAAGGAGAGGTTGAACCATAATACGGTTGTAACAGAGACTTCAGTTGATCCTCTGGGAAGCTCTGATGCTGAGATGACCTTTCAGAGATGTCCTGTTTGAGCAAGGGGCCTAAGGGCTTTTCCCCCTTATAGACCAGGATCCAGGCTGCCCCCAGGAAGAGGGCATGATCTTAAGTGAGACAGCTCCCTTTGACCAAAGGTGATTCCTGGGGAAGGCCTCCTGGCCACTGGGGGGATAACTGCTCAGTCCTGAAGAGGGGATCACGGTAGCGTATCACAGAATCCACACAAGTCCATCTCTTGTGCTACATGAATCCACTTGCTTCTTAAAAACTCACCCGATCTTGGAACAACAACTTGAGGATTCTTGTTGGTCTCTTTTCTTGGGGAAACTGACAAGATGAAAGTGAGTCGGCTAAACTCTAAGCCCCTGCAGCTACAAGGGGTCATAAGGCTGTGAATAAGCCTCCTCTACTGCTCATTCTAAATTCCCCACACCCTAGCTAGCAGCTCTGCTAGTCTGGGGGGATGACCTAGTGTAGCGATCCAGACTCTCATACCTGCGGGGTCTGAACCCCCTGGTCAACATGCAATTCTTTTTTTTTTTTTTTTAAGATTTTGTTTATTTATTCGACAGAGATAGAGACAGCCAGCGAGAGAGGGAACACAAGCAGGGGGAGTGGGAGAGGAAGAAGCAGGCTCATAGCAGAGGAGCCTGACGTGGGGCTCGATCCCATAACGCCGGGATCACGCCCTGAGCCGAAGGCAGACGCCTAACCGCTGTGCCACCCAGGCGCCCCTCAACATGCAATTCTTAGATCATGGCCACTGTTAGAAATAAACAAGAGAATAACAAGAGACATTGTAGTGGTTCACCTGGGTGCTGAACATATTCTTTCTTGCTCCTGTTGTTTAACAACAACCATCTCTCCTCCTAATGATAAGTGTCAATTATCCTTGGCAGGCTGGTGACTCCTTTCCTTGCCTACTGGCCCTGGCAAAGCCCAAAGAGATTAGATGACAGCCATAGCTTAAAGGTCAATGGGACCCTTGATTGCCCCTTAATGGAAATATTCTACATCTGGGAGTCAGAAGTTCTAGGTCTACAGAGCCTAAGGTTATGGAGATAGAAGCATACATTCTTTAAGCAGTTTACAGAGGGTGATGATAAGTGGGACTACTACTTTCACTCCTTAGTTCCTGGACCCGTGTACCCTACATACTGGGGACATGGTACCTTATAATGATCGTTGGTTTAAAGTATATATTGGTTCCTAAAGGATGTGTCCCATATTCATAAAACATCATTTCCAATATGGTGCCTTAAACATGTCTTCAAAGAGTGGTTCCATTGCTCTATCAGGCCAACATCTACTCGATGGCGCAATATAAAATAGAATCAGTGGCTCCCATGGCATGAACCCCTTTGTTGTAAGTGAGTCTGTTGGTCAATTGCAATGTTATGTGGGATCCCATACCAACAGATCAGTTATTCCATGAGCCGTTTGATAGTGCTGGATGAAGTCATATGGGCAGGAAAGAAAAACCCATAGCTAGAATATATGCAAATTCTAGTCCAGATGAAGTGCCAGGGTCAAAGAGGTCCCATGTAATTATTTTGCCATCAAATGGAAGGTTAGTCGCTTCTAAGAATGATATACTGAGAGTTCAATCCTAGTCTCTGTTGCTGGCAGGTTAGACGTTTCACAGCAACAGTACCTGTATTGGCCTTGGAGAGTGGGAACCCATGTTCTGGGGTCCATGCATAGCCTTATTCCTTGAAAGCATAGCTTTTCTGGTTATGTGCCCATTGTGCCAGTATTGGACTGGCCAAATCATTCTGCCTACTTGCTGGTTTAGTGCCTCTTCCTTGGTGAATACTCTCCAGTGTGAAATAACACATCATACAAAGATCTTCACACTTTGTGCCCACTCCCTAAGGTATGTACATGCTTCTTTCCCACTTCTTCTGGGCTGTGACCTTCTAATTTCACTCTTTCCCACGTCTCCCACCAACCAATTAAGACATTTGCCATAACCCATGATTATGCACACACACACACACACACACACACGCACACATTTAATATCATGATAAGACACTTCTCTTTCTATACTAAATGTATGACCATGTACACTTTCTGCAACTTTGCTCTTTGGGAGGATTTCCCTTCACTGCTATCTTTTACGGCCTTTCTTGATTGGGGCTGCAGTGCAGTAACAGTCTAATTTCAGCTTCACCCATATATTGGGCTTGCTCAGCCATGAACCAAGCTCATCCTATTTATTCTTTCATCTACAGGTCATAGTAGGCCCACCTTGATGTGAGCTGAAGGAGCGGCCGCAGTGCAGTAGTGGTGGATGACATGGGAGTCTGAATGACCTGATTCTTCTGTTTACTTGCACCCTTCGGCTCTGCTCATGCTGGTCCCTAGAGGTACCATTTCCATCTTTTGGAGAATTGCTACTGGAGCTGCCAGACTTCATGACGTGGCAAGACTGGCAGAATCCTACTCATGATAGACAGTTTTTGTCACGTCATGACTTACATCTTAGGCTCTTTGGTGGCTCTTTATTTTTCTTTTTTTAAGATTTTATTTATTTATTTGACAGAGAGAGACATAGCC
Source organism: Ailuropoda melanoleuca (assembly GCF_002007445.2). NCBI lineage: Eukaryota > Metazoa > Chordata > Mammalia > Carnivora > Ursidae > Ailuropoda > Ailuropoda melanoleuca. The sequence goes on from NC_048225.1 coordinate 37,318,081, forward strand.
AGCTAGAGAGGGAACACAAGCAGGGGGAGTGGGAGAGGAAGAAGCAGGCTCCCAGTGGAGCAGGGAGCCCAATGTGGGGCCCGATCCCAGGACCCTAGGATCATGCCCTGGGCCAAAGGCAGACACTTAACGACTGAGCCACCCAGGAGCCCCTGGTGGCTTTTTTTCAAATAATGTGCTAGTTCTCTGCTGAGAATGGCATGCCTTGCTCCAGAGCCCTGGTGCTCATTGTTGCGATTTTCCTACTGAGGTTTGTCAAGAACTTCACATAGCCTCTCTGTGACCAGATACATCAAATACCCTAAGACCTGTTGTGTTGCGAGGTTCAAGTTGTAGGGCTGCGTGTTTCACAAACTGAACTGCTGCAGAGCCATTTCCTACTCTAGTCCCCACTCAGGGCTGGCTGTCTTCCATGTCAGTTAAAGAAAAGTTTGGAGTAATAGTGTCAAGTTCGGAAGTTGTGGCCTTCAGAATCTGAGGAGGCCTTCTGGATATTGCGCTCCTTTTGTAATGGTGGGAGGCCCACGTAATAATTTGTGCTTCACCTTGGAGGGGATGTGCCAGCATGGCCCACCCCACTGGACTCCTAAAAACTGTACTTATATGAGTCTTTGAATCTTTGAGGAGTTCCTCTCTACTCCCTGGTGAAAATATGTCTGTCCAAGTCTTCCAAAATTTCTGATGTACCAATCCTTGCTTATCTGGTTCAATAAACACAATATCACAGATGTGGTAAAGTAATACAATGTACTATGAAATGTCTAGATTGTCTTGATCCATTCAGACTATATTATGACACAATATAGATGGTAGAGTTGACGTAGTCCTCTGGCAAGACTGTAAATGTATATCGTTATCTATCCCACTTGAATTTCAACTGATTGTTTTTCATAATGGAGGTGGAAAAGAAAGCACTCACCAGATCAATATCTGCTTCCCATGTACCTGAGACTGTTAATCAACTAACACAGCTGTTGAAACTGGGACTATTACTTTGTTGAGTTTGTAATAGTCCACTTTCATCCTCTAGGGTCTGTTTGGTTTTTCTAGGGACCAGAGTAGTGAATTAAATGAATAGGGATATGATAGGCATACCACCCCTGTATCCTGTAGGTCTTTAAGGGTAGTGCTAATCTCTACCATTCTTCCCATGAAATAATATTGTTTTGATTTTATAGTCTTGTCTGGGAAGAATGGAAGTCTCAGAGGCTATGGTTTGGCTTTCCCCACTATAATAGCTGTTACCCTATAGGCAAAAGAATAAATGTGAAGGTTCAGCCAATTACGAGGATGTCCAGGAAAATTATAGTGTGGGTACCGAAGAAATGATTGCTGGATGATTGGATGGATCCATGGAGCCAGTGAACACACATTGAACCTAGATCATGACTCCATTTATTACTTGATCCCCATAAAACCCTATTTTAATAAAGCATCCATTATGACATAGTTGCAACAAAAACTCAGTTGATCATATGGGGATCAATGTCAACCTGGACTCAGCGCCCCATAGTCCTTGAAATGTCTGAATATTCTCCTTTCAGTGTATGGTAGCCTGAATAAATGGCTTAGATCCCTTTGCAGAAGAACTGGGGGAATCACTGTTACCATGCACTTGCCATAATCTTGCTGAATCCTTCCTTACTGGGACTTGGCCTCTCCTTTCACCAATGGGTTTCCTGACTGAAAGTTGGCTCGGATAAGACCAAGGGAGAAACTGAATGGCAATGCATTATAACAGAGCTCTCAGTCAACCCCCGGGGGGGGAGCTCTGAACTGGATGACCCATCAGAGAGAATCTGATCAAAGCAAGTAGTTGAGTCTTTGTACCTTCATATCAACTATCACTGCATGCAGGATGCCCCTGGAGAGGGACTATATATTTGGGCTCCCTTATAAGCTCTTTGTTGGCGACACTCCTCAAAGCTGGCAAAGAGAGCTCCTTGACTTTGACAGGGACATCTGGGTGTTGCCTCATGGCACCCTACAATACTGAAAATACCTTGTCTGAAGTTGCTTAGGCACCATCTGAAGATTCTCTCCTCTGAATCCAGCCCAGCACTTCATTAGCAAGGCCTCAGTGCTTGGTTGTCTTCTTTTATCTCAGAATGTGTTCCATAGAACACTTACACTATGACATGTCCTCCAAAAAGAATTCCATAGTCAAACAAATTTGGTGCATGTGACCTAAGTTATCACACTCTCGCAGGTTCACAAAGCATGTTAACATATTAAAATCTCTGAGATGACTGAAGCACAACAAATTGTTTCCTAAAGTTAGTATTTTCGAACTTTTCTTCTTTAAACAGTCCATGAAACTAGAATTCTAGAAAACAACCTTTTGCTGAAGCTCTTTCAATGCTCGAAGAAATTCCTCTCACCTTCCATTCTCAAGGATTTTTCTTTTTCTTTTTCATTCCTTATTTTTTATTTTCATTCCAGCAGAGTTAATATACAGGGCTATATTAGTTTCAGGTGCACAATTTAGTGATTCAACACCTCCATATATCACCCAGCGCTCATCACAACAGGTGCACTCCTTCATCCCCGTCACCTACCTCACCCATCCCCCACCCGCCTCCCCTCAGGTAACCATCAGTTTGTTCTCTAATGTTAAGAGTCTGTTTCTTGGTTTGCCTCTCTCTTTCTTTTTTTCCCCTATCCTCATTTGTTGTGTTTCTTATATTCCACATATGAGTGAAATCATATGGTGTTTGTTTTTCTCTGACTGTCTTAGTTCACTTAGCTTGATACTCCCAAGAATTTTTCTAATGGATTGCCTTACAATCAGGGAATGAATGTATGCCTTTCTTTCCACTCCTACTGCTTTAAGCTTGGCCAACGTCATTATGATTCCTCAAACCTAGACTATTGCAGTAGTCTCCTACGAGCGACCTTCCCTCGAGTTTCTCTCACTTTCGATCTTTTACACAGACCTGAGCAAAATCAATGGTCTAGAACTGCACTAAGTAACCACTAGCCACGTGAGGAAGGTAAAACATGCACAGATGAAGCAACTTGAATTAACTAGAAAATAATACATCAACCGAATCAGATACTTAAAATAGACTGTTAGTGTGATTCACATTGAGGATATAAATGCAGATGAAAAAGAACTCTTTGTTCCCCAGCTCTGTGTGCACAGTTTCAAAGCCAGAGGTCAGAGGGCTGTTTTGCGATGATTGGGCTGCCTTGCCTAACAATAGAGAGTACACATGGGGGCTTAAGAGGTATATTCTCAATTCTAAAACAGTAACATTTGCACAGCTGAGCCCCACTCTTCTGATTCACAATGTTCAAAGAATAAGCCAGGAGTCACAGTCAGAATTCTTTAACAGAATGACCTGGAATGATAATGTTCTAAATAAAGACCACACGAAATAAACATCAAAGGTAAAAAAAAAAATTTTTTTTTTTCTCTCGGTTTCCTTTATTTCAGGAAGGTACCTACCAGACTCACATAGCTCTCTTGGCCTGTGCAAAGGATAGTATAAATCCCTGAAATTCATAAGAAGACAATGGTGCTATTGCTAGAAGACACAGGTTTCAGGGTAGACCATAGTATGTGGGCTTCCCAACAGCCAAAATGTTCACGTCACTGAGATCTGGATAAAAGGAACTCTGCATTTTAGCTGTAAGAGAGGAAAGTGAAGGGGAAGATAAGGCGAAAAGAAAGGTCTAGACGCAGCCTGAAGAATGAGGAATTGAGGATGGCAAATGATTGGCCGCAGTTCCATTTACTAATTTACTAATTAAACTTTTAGACCAGGAGCTGCAACGTAAGAGGAATGTGGAGTCCGGGAGGTAAAGAGAGGGGGGAAGCAGTTGAGTAAAACAGTATACTGAGCTTCTGGGTGAGTGAGGCAATAAAGTGTGCTGGGGCTCAGGCTAACTGTAGAGTGCCTGCCCCCGCTAAGGGGGGTACGACCTCCCCACACCAGCCAGTTGTTGCCATTATGGGAAGTCAGGCCCTGTGTTGGCAGAGCTTCTGCTTTTATAAGGGAAATATTTGAAATCAGGATTTTTTATTAGAAATATCTCATTTTAAAAATGGTATGGGAAGGCAGGTGCCCAGGTGGTTTAATGGGTTAAGCCTCCGACTCTTGGTTACAGCTCAGGCCCTGATCTCAGGGTCATGAGATCAAGCCCCCCATCAGGCTTCACATTCAGCACAGAGTCTGCTTAAGACTCTCTCTCCCTCCTCCCCCCAGTCTCTCTCTCTGTCTCTCAAATAAAGAAATAAATAAATCTTTTAAAAAATGTCATGGGGAGCAAGAGAGGTTGTCGGAGTAAGAGAAGGATATAGTATGTTTCATACTATTTTCATAGCTCAAGGTTTGGACTATTTTCATAGCTCAAGGTTTGGACCTTTTTTACTGGAACTATTTTCATAGCTCAAGGTTTGGACCTTTTTTACTGGCCACAAAATCCTTGACTGGCTTCCTGCATTAAGGCCACTTGAAGAGGTTGGTGTTGTGATCAATGCAGACTGTTCAAATGAGTCACGCATAAACCAAGCCTCACTGTAACATCAGGCTAGATGTAAGTATCGAATTTGTTGATAGAAAATCTGCACCTTTGTTATTCATTGAGAATAGTTTCCTCAGTCAGGGGCCAGTAGTTTTCTTCACAGACTCAAGGAAAATGAGGCTCGAAAGCTCTCTTTCGCTTTTTTCCAATGCTAGGTCACTAAAAAGCACTCCTTAAGGACATTGACTTCCGTTGGTAGATGGAACACTAATGTTGAAGTCATGGACGCCAGAAGATTTCTGAGACTATATCACGGGAGGAAATTTTTACAAACACAGGCTTTGTCTACCTCATGAGAAAACCCCCATTTTTAGCTAATTCAGAACGGTTGCCGACACCACATAGGCCACATCTTGCTGGAACCGTGTTTTGGTGCTGTGTAGATGCTGCCATTACAGGGAAAGCTGCCCCCAGAGGCTCATGGCTCACTGGTTAATTTCACTGTGATTTCCTGCCTATGTTAGGATCAGAAAAATTGGGGGCGGGTACCCTTTCTCCCATAAAGAAAAGTTCTAGAAAGTCAAATTTGTGTTTTAGTCTTAAGTTAAGCACTCTGGAGAATTCCCAAGAACTTAGACCTTTACACAACTGAAAATCACCCACACCGAAGGTGTCCTGCTGCACGGATGGGAAGCAAGCAGGAACCCCTGAGTCTTCAGACAGCAGCTGTGAAATGGCCCCCATGTCCCAGGTACAGTTGGGCCACCAAAGCCCTGAGTACAAGGGCGGAGGAAGGGAATCGAGGCCTCATGGTGGCTACTTTCAGAGCTAACCCCGGGCCTTAATCAGCCTTAATTCCATAACCATAGTAGGAAGTGCTCTGTAGAACAGACAAAAACAAATGTCATATTTGGAGGGGGAGGGGACACATAAAATATAAATATGATCAGAATAAAAAATTGAGAATTTTTTACAGGCAAGAGACCATCCCTGTTTTTCCCATTAACCTCATCGATCGGTTCCTTCTGAGGTATTCACTTGCTCTGTTCTAACTCCAACTTGCAGTCCTGCCATTCCCTATTTAATTCCTTTGAAGAAACGACACTAACTGTTCATATTAACTAAATTTTACCTATCAAAATGTACCTTTACGTGATTGAGCGTAAAAAGCGTATTACAAGCATATTTTATAATCTTTTGCTCTTACATATCTGCCAGACTGTACTGCATGTTTAGGTGTGTGCCGTATTTTGGTGTGTGTACGTAGTTGTGTATTGTCATCCTATGCACACCGTAACTTGCCAGCCCATCCCCCACAACACACATATTCAGACAGATACATTAAAGCATCAACATTGTTATTTCTGGGTAGTAGGATTTTAGGTGTTCTTAAAATTTTCTTCTTTTCATATATCCAAATTTTCTTTCGTGATCATGTGTTACCTATCAAACATTTTTAAAAAATTATAATTAGGGACATCTCTTTCACACACTAGAGGGTATATCGGTTAGTTTTTTCTCCATAGCAAGTCATCTTAAGCTAAGCAACTTAAAACATTTATTTGTTGACAGTTCTGTGGGTTAGCAGTTTGTACTGGGCTCAGATGAGATAACTTGTCTTTCTTCCACATGGCAGAGGCTGGGCTCACTCATGCAGCGGGGATCACCTATCTATCTGATGATGGCTATCTGCTAGTAAGGGTGATGCAGGAAATTCAATGTCCTGTAAATTAGCTTAGGTCCATCCATATGATGGTTACTATAAAGTTCCCAAGAGCATCAAGACAGGGCAAGTCTTTTTCTAATCTCTACTTCCATTCCATTTGTTCATGTTCTATTGGTCAGAGCAAGGCACACAGCCAAGCCTAGATTCAAGTGGTGGAGAATAGACTCAACCTCCTGATGGGAAAATTGATAAAGACACATTGCAAAGGGGCTTACATATGGATGAGAGAAATTTGTGGTGGTTTTGGAAATCGTTTATACTGAATAGGTTATTCACACCAACCTTCCTACTTAAAACAACTAGAAATGGATATGGTTTTTAAACCTTATACAATATAATTAAAGATCTAACAAGGTGTATGAAATGATTAGACCAAAATCTATGAAGAAACAGGAACCCAGAGAAATTTGCAAAACATGAAATCCACTTTTAATTAAGGACATTTGATAATCCATGAAAACTTGAACTTTGCTTTTAATGTATCACAAAGTGAGGGGGGAAGAAATAAAAGCCCAGAGCCTGTCCAAAATATGGGGTCTAAAGACACTGCCATGACATTAAGTTGGAATCCCAAAGGGTTATACCTTCAGAATAAGGGTGAACCAGAGTAAGTCTGTTCTCATCACTCTTTGGAGGGGATGGAAAGGTAGGTTACCTTGTTGCTGATAGAATGTGTATGTGGGGTAGGGATGGGAGGAAACAGTCTCAGATTAATGGGTCTTTTGGGGGGGGGGAATTTATTGATTCATTTGAGAGAGAGAGATGGAGAGAGCACAAGCAGGGGGAGAGGAAGAGGGAGAAGCAGACTCCCTGCGGAGCCAGGAGCCCGACTCTATCCCAGGACCTGGAGATCATGACCTGAGCCGAAGGCAGACACTTAACCATTTGAGCCACCCAGGCACCCTGAGATTAATGAGTCTTAACACAGTTTTGCAGTCCAAATTAATTTCATCCAGGTGGTACAAAATACCCCAAGACACGAATTTGGTTTAAAGTAATTCCAGGCTAGTACATTCCTAGGCATTATGAAGAAGAAAATTCGTATCTTCTCTGGAGGAAGACACCTTCATCCTATGTCTCAAGAACCCCCACAAATAATTTTTCAAGATCAATGACCAGCATAGTGTCACAAATAATCAAGCATGTAAAGAAACAAGGCCCCATGAGTTAGATCCAGAAAAGGGAAACAGCCCATAAGGACTTCAGATATTGAAATTGGCAGAGATAATAAAACAACCATGCTAATCACTTTTTTTAGATTTTATTTATTCATTTGAGAGAGAGAGACAGAGACAGTGACAGAGATAGCAAGAGAGTTCATGAGTGGGGAGGAGAGGGAGAAGCAGGCTCCCCACTGAGCAGGGAGCCTAATGAGGGGCTGGATCCCAGGACCCTGAGATAATGACCTGAGCTGAAGGCAGACTCTTAACTAACTGAGCCACCCAGGCGCCCCTATGCTAATCATTTTAAAATAAATAAAAGACATATGTGAAAATATCTTCAGGGAACAAAACTATGAAATGTGACCTACCATATTCTTATTTGGAAAAGAACAAGATAGAACTTCTGGAAGAAATATATACAAATATACACTGATAGAAAATAACTGCAAATCTATGATTATTAGATCTAACTAATTCCAGTTAGAATTTGCTTTTAAAAATGAGGGGGAAATAAATATTTTAGCCCAGAAATCCTAATGGGGGTTAATATTAGCAGAACCTCACTAAAGGCAATTTTAACAATGTACTTCAGGCAGAAGACAAGTAATCCCAGATGGAGAAGCAAGAAGAAATTAAAAGAAAAAAAAGTGATAATAAGTGAATTTATCTAAACAATAATACATTCCTAGGTTAATGAAAACAAAAAGGGAATTAAAACCCATGATAAGAATAACACATAAGTTGGGTGGGTTAGAAAATTGGGTTAAAATGGTCTCAGGTTCTAACGCTATTTAAGAGGGAGCAAAGTGTTGAATAATTTTAGTTTTATAATTTGAGTGTAGATTTTGTAATATTTAGGGAACCACTGAAAGAATGGAACAGGTATAAATTCTAAACTAGTAGTAGCAAAAAATAGAAATGACATTAAATAATACAAAAAATACATGAAGGAGAGAAAAATTAAGAGATAGGTGGGATAAATAGAGGCACAAAATAAAATGGTGAATTTAAACCCAAACATACCAGTAAATTCCATGAAACTCAAATTAACTAAATGATTCTGTTAAAACTGTGTTAGTCCAAACTGGAAACTGCTTAGATGTGAATCCACAGTATACTGGATAAAGTGCAATATAGACACACTATGGAATAGGAATTATACTGCAAAAAATAAAAATAAAAACAATAGTAAAGAAAAAATTGCAGCTGGACACAACAGCGTGGGTGAATCATACAAACTTAATACTGAGCCACAAAGCAAGACACAAAAGAATACATATGGGGGCGCCTGGGTGGCACAGCGGTTAAGCGTCTGCCTTCGGCTCAGGGCGTGATTCCGGCGTTATGGGATCAAGCCCCACATCAGGCTCCTCTGCTGTGAGCCTGCTTCTTCCTCTCCCACTCCCCCCTGCTTGTGTTCCCTCTCTCACTGACTGTCTCTATCTCTGTCAAATAAATAAAATCTTTAAAAAAAAAAAAAGAATACATATGATATGTTCTTTGTAGAGAATTCAAAGTAGGCATAATTAAACTACTTAGTTTAGGCATGCATATATGGATTTAATCTTTATCATCAAAGCTAGGATAATGGTTACTTTCAGGAAAAAGGAAGAGTTTGTGATCAGGATATGACACATTTGGGGAAGGAGCTGAAATTTTGGCAATATTCTATCTCTTATCCCACAAGGGACCAAAAGGTATACACTTCGTAAGTGTAAAAATGTACATATATGCACTTGTAGCAGCGTAGGCTATATTTAACAATGAAATGATGTTTTAAGCCACGAATTTTAAATGGTGAGAGGAGTAGAGTATTCTCACGTGGTATGATTATTATCCACCTTATAGTCTATTCACGGCATAATTTTGAGTACATGCAAGCACCATAATAGGGGTATGGGGGGGACAGATTTCTGACTTCAAGAAATTTATCATCCATACAGGGTCCCCAACATTTTCAAGTTTAATGATGCATTTTTAACATAAAATAATGATTAGGTATTAGGTATTTTAGTAGCTATCTATTAAAGATCCTACTATCTAATAGGATATGTTAATGGGGGAAAGGAGCTTTCATTAAATCAATAAAGTTTTTTAGTGAAATTTTATTATTTTATTAATCACAACATCATCTAAAGCATTAGAATAAATCTGTATGAGCCAAATGTTTCATTTGTAATTTCAATAGTAATGCTTTATGTGCATATTCATTCGTTCATTCATTCATTCATTCATTCATTCATTCATTCATTCATTCATAAACAAAGCTTTATGGAGATCTACTTCCAGCCAGACACTATACCTGTCAGTTCATGGATCCCAGGCAATATTTCTAAGTCCCCTCAGCACAGGTCTGTGGTTGAGAATCATTGATTTATGTCACCTGGCCATAGCAATGTCTCTGTGCTAGTCTCCACGCTGAGAACTTCACACCAATAAATTAAAGGGACATAAATCTTGCCACACCAGATAAAAAGGCTCTGATGCAAAGTGATGTCTATGCTCAGATACCTAGAAGGGACCAAATTTAATATCTTTCTTTCAGGATACTCCCTTCTATTTCTCTAGCAGCCATTATTTGTCTACAATTTATCACAAGCGCTGGCCATTCCTCTGGTTCTCAAATATATCCTATTTTTCCCCTCTAATTTTAATCATATATATTTTATCAAATTCATCTCTAACTCTGGCCCTTCCTGCAGTGCAGCATAGGAGGTAAGAGGATACCTTCAACACAAAAGGTATCTTATGGTTAGTGAAGATCCTTTTGGATGAAAGCAATAGAAAACCTACCTCAAATTGTTTTGTTGGTGAAACTGGGAAGTCAGGAGGCACTGGGTGCAGGCACAGCTAAATCCAGGCGCAGCTTTACCCAGGACGTCATACAATACCTCTTGTGTGCTGCTCTCCCCAGCTCTTTTTTAGAATGTGTTTTTTAAAGATTTTATTTATTGGACACACACACAGAGGAAGAGTGTGTGCACAAGTAAGGGAAGTGGCAGGCGGAGGGACAGGGAAGAGCAGACTCCCCTCTGAGCAGGGAGCCCCATGTGGGGCTCCATCCCAGGACCCAGGGATCATGGCCTGAGACTAAGGCGGATGCTTAACCGACTGAGCCCCCCAGGTGCCCCATCCCATGTCTTATCTTTGCTTCCTTCTCCCTGCCCCCACGGAGCGTGCATTCTCGGGGGAGAAATAGGGTATATACTTAGCTGGGGTGCCCAGCATCCTGCCTGTGATGGTTCCTGCCTGGAGTTTCTTCCATTTGCTCTCATCCTGCTATTAGGTTTGTACTTTTATTTTTTTTATTTTTATTATTTTTTAAAGATTTTATTTCTATATTTGACAGAGAGAGACAGCCAAGAAGAGAGGGAACATAAGCAGGGGGAGTGGGAGAGGAAGAAGCAGGCTCCCAGCGGAGGAACCTGATGCGGGGCTTGATCCCAGGACTCTAGGATCACGCCCTGAGCCGAAGGAAGACGCTTAATGACTGCGCCACTCAGGCGCCCCTAGGTTTGTACTTTTATGTTCCACTCTAAGCATTGTCTGTCTCAGTCCATGCCAGTCTCTTTTTTTTTAAGTTTTTATTTTACTTCCAGTTAGTTAACATACAGCATTATATTAGTTTCAGGCGTACGGTATAGTGATTCAACACTTCCATACATCAGCCAGTCTCATCACAGCAAATGTTCTCCTTAATCCCCATCACCTATTTCCCCCACCCCCCACCTCTCTCTCCTCTGGTAACCATCAGTTTGTTCTAATTAAAAGTCTGTTCCTTGACTTGTCTCTTATTTTTCTTCCTTTGCTTCTTTGTTTTGTTTCTTAAATTCCACATATGAGTGAAATCACATGGTATTTGTCTTTCTCTGACTGACTTATTTCACTTAGCATTACATTCTGTAGCTCTATCCCTGTCATTGCAAATGGCATTATATGTGTGTATATAAATATACATATATATTGTATACATATAATATATATACATATATAATGTGTATACATACAAATATACATTGTATATATACATTGTATACATACAATCTATACATCTTGTGTGTGTGTGTGTGTATATATATCTCACTTCTTTATCCATTCATCAATCCATGGACACTTGGGCTGCTTCCATACTTGGCTATTGTAGATAATGCTGCTATAAACATCAGGATGCATGTATCCCTTTGAATTAGTGTTCTTGTATTTTTTGGGTTAATACCCAGTAGTGCAATTGCTGGATTGTAGCGTGGTTCTATATTTAATTTTGTGAGGACCCTCCATACTGTTTTCCACAGTGGCTGCACGAGTTTGCATTTTTACTGGCAGTGCACAACGGTTCCTTTTTCTCTACATCCCGGCCAACACCTGTTGCTCCTCGTGTTGTTGATTGTAGCCATTCTGACAGCTGTGAGGGGATAGTTCATTGTACTTTTGATCTGCATTTATTTCCCTGATGATGAGTAATGTTGAGTGTCCTTTTATGTGTCCGATGGCCATCCAGGTGCCTTCCTTGGAGAAATATCTCTTCATGTCTTCTATTTTTTAATGGGATTATTTGGGGGTTTTGGTGTTGAGTTGTGTAAATTCTTTATATATTTTGGATACTAACCTTTTATCAGATTTGTCATTTCGAATGCCTTCTCCCACTCTGAAGGTTGTCATTTAGTTTTGTTGATTGTTTCCTTTGCTGTGCAGAAGCTTTTTTTTTTTTTTAATGTATTGTTGAATTCAGTTTGCTAGCATTTTGTTGAGAATTTTTGCATCTATGTTTATCAGAGATTTGGCCTGTAGTTCCCGTTTTTAGTGGAGTCTTTACCTGGTTTTGGTATCAGGGTAACGCTGGCCTCATAGAATGAATCTGGATGTTTTCCTTCCTCTCATATTTCTTTCGTAATAGTTTAAGAATCAGTATTCTTCTTTAAATGTTTGGTAGAATTCACCTGGGAAGGCGTCTGGTCCTGGACTCTTGTTTGTTGGGAGGTTTTTGATGACTGACTGAATTTCTTTGCTGGTTATCAGTCTGTTCAAATTTTCTATTTCCTCCTGTTTCAGTTTTGGTAGTTTATATATTTTGAGGAAATTATCCATTTCTTCTAGATTGTCCAGTTCGTTGGTATATAGTTTTTCATAATATTCTCTTGTATTTGTTTGAATTTCTAGGGTGTTGGTTGTTTTTTGTTTTTTTTTTTTTTAAGATTTTATTTATTCATTTGACAGAGATAGAGACAGCCAGCGAGAGAGGGAACACAAAGGGGGAGTGGGAGAGGAAGAAGCAGGCTCATAGCGGAGGAGCCTGATGTGGGGCTCGATCCCATAACGCCGGGATCACGCCCTGAGCCGAAGGCAGACGCTTAACGACTGCGCTACCCAGGCGCCCCAAGGGTGTTGGTTGTTATTTCTCTTCTCTCACTTGTGATTTCGGTTTTTTTTAAGTCCTTTCTCTTTTTTCCTTGGTGAGTCTGTATAGAGTTTTATCAGTTTTATTTTTCAAAGTATCAACTCCTGGTTTCAGTTTGTTCTATTGTTTTTTGTTTTGTTGTATTTTTAGATTCTGTGTCATTTATTTCTGCTCTAATCTTTATTATTTCCTTCCTTCTGCTGGTTTTAGTTTTTTTTTTATTGTTGCTGTTTTTCTAGATCCATTAGGTGCAATGTTAGGTTTTTTATTTGAGATTTGTTTTGCTTTTAGAGTTGGCCTGTATTGCTCTAAACTTCCCTCTCAGAACTGTTTTTTGCTGCATCCCAGAGGTTTTGGACTGTTGGGTTTTTATTTTCATTTGTTTCCATATAATTTTTTATTTCTTCTTTTATTTCCTGGTTTATCTATCCATCGTTTGATGACATCCTGATAAACCTCCACGTATTTGTGGTCTTTCCAGATTTTTTCTCGTGGTTGGGTTCTAATTTCATAGTATGTGGTCAGAAAAGATGTATGGTATGACTTCGATCTTCCTGTCATTGTTGAGGCTTGTTTTATGGGCTAACATGTGACCTATTCTGGAGAATGTTCCATGAGCACTTGAACAGAATGTGTATTCTGCTGTTTTAGGATGGAATGTTTTGAATACGTCTATTAAGTCCATCTGTTCCTTGTGTGTCATTCAAAGCCATTGATTCCTTGTTGATTTTCTGTTCAGATGATCTGTCCATTGATGTAAGTTGGGTGTTAAGGTCCCCTAGCATTATTGTATTGTTTTTTATTAGCTCCTTTATGTTTGTTATTAATTGTTTTACATATTTGGATGTTGCCATGTTAGCTGCATAAATCTTTACAATTATTATACTTCTTGTTGGATTGTCCCCTTCATTATTATTTAGTGTCTTTGTCTCTTCTATAGGATTTGTTTTAAAGTTTACTTTGTCGGGGGGCGCCTGGGTGGTGCAGTCGGTAAGCGTCTGCCTTTGGCTCAGAGCATGATCCCAGCCATCTGGGATCGAGCCCCACATCAGGCTCTTCTGCTAGGAGCCTGCTTCTTCCTCTCTCACTCCCCCTGCTTGTGTTCCCTCTCTTTCTGGCTGTCTCTGTCAAATAAATAAACAAAATATTTTTTAAAAAAAGTTTACATTGTTGGATATAAGTATTGCTACACTGGCTTTCTTTTGACATCCATTTGCATGATAATGTTTCTTCATCCCCTCACTTTCAATCTGCAGGTGTCTTTAGGTCTAAAATGGGTCTTGTAGACAGCATGTAGATGGATCTTGTTTTTTTGTTTTGTTCTGTTTTTTACCCATTCTCTCATCCTATGTTTTTTTGATTGGAGCATTTAATTCATTTACATTCAAAGTAAATATTGATAGAGATAAATTAATCGCCACTTTATTACTTGTTTTGTAGTTGTTTCTGAAGATTTTCTCTGATCTTGTCTTTCTTTCACATTTTGCTGATTTTTTAATGATATATTTGGATTTTCCTCTCTTTATGCTTTGCATGTTTATCAGTGGTTCTGATATTTGGTCACCATTAGGTTTGCGTATAACGTCTTCCACTTCAGCAGTTTATAGGAAGTTGATGGTTGTTGAAGTTTGAACCCGTTCTTTTCTCCTCTTTTCCCCACGTTTTAGGTATATGCTATTATATTTTATATCATTTTTTTTTGTGAGTTCCTTGACTGATTTTTTTACAGAAATATTAATTTTTACTGCTTTTGTGTTTCCTACCTCTATATTGTCACTTTTGGTCTCTCCTTTCCACTCGAGGAGTCCCTTTTCCTATTTCTTGCAGGGCTGGTTTAGGATTCATGAACTCCTTTAGTTTTTGTTTCTCTGGGAAAGTCTTTGTCTCTCCTTTAATTCTGAATGATAGCGTTGCTGGATAGCATATTCTTGGCTGCTTTAAAATTTTTTTATCACTATATTTTGCAAACTTAATTACAATATGTCTGCTTTTGTTGATTTTGTTGGGGCTTCTCTGTGCCTCCTGGTTCTGGATATCTGTTTCCTATCCCAGATTAGGGAAGTTATCAGCTATTATTTCTTCAAATAAATTTTCTGCCCCCTTTTCTCTCTCTTCTTCTTCTGGGCCTCCTATAATATGAATGTTATTATGTTTGATGGAGTCACTGAGTTCCCTAAGTCTTTTCTCGTTTTGTGTAAATCTTTTCTCTCTCTCTTTTGAGCTTAATTACGTTCCATTTCTCTACTAGGTCACTAATTCGTTCCTCTGCACTCCCTTCCTGCTGGTCGTTGCAGGGGTTTCTCATTTTGTTTATTGTGCCCTTTATCTCTGCTTTGTCATTCCTCATCTCTGTGTTAAGGGCTTCTTTCACCCATGTCCTCCACTCTTTTCTCAACTCCAGTAAGTATCCTTATGATCATTGCTTTAAATTCTCTACCAGGCATGTTACTTATATCTATTTTGCTTAGGTCTCTGGGTGTCACCTTGTCCCGTTCTTCCATTTGGGATAAATTTCTCTATCTTCTCATTTTGTCTTCCTCTCTATGTCTGTTTCTCTGTGTCAAGGAAGTCGGCTGTGTTTTCTGCTCTTAAAAGTAGTGGCTTTATGACGAGGAGGTCCTGGAGTGCCCTGCAGGGCAGGGTCACCTGTTCATCAGAACCTGGCCCTTCAGGAGACTCTCCTATGTGTGTTGCTTATGCCCTGCTGTTGTGTCTGAGTCCCTTTTCCTTTCAGGGCAGTCGCTGGCTGTTGTGGGCTGTGCTTGCTCTCTGCGCTGTTAGCGGGAACCAGGCAGGCCAGCTCTGAGGGGGTGTGGCCGCTGGCAGACTCGGTAGCAGGGCAGCGGTATTAGCAAGATTTGCGCAGGGCCACGAGCGCTATGCCAGATTCCCCGAAGCCTGCTGCAGCTGGGAGCTGTGTGCTATGGCTGCTGGAGGCCCGAGGCTGGGCAGGGCACAAGGTGCAGGGCGGCTTCTGTGCACCTGGTAGCTGGTGTGGAGCACGATGATGGCTGGGGGCCTGCAGGGAGGTGCCGCACGTGATGGTGGCTGGGGGCGCAGGTCTGGGTGCGGGGCGGCAGAATGCACGATGTATGGTGGCGGCTGTGCACTTGGTGGCTCGGCAGGTGCACATATGACTTTAACAAAACGTCCCCTGAGCCAGCAGGCTTGGCGTGGGCAAGTCCTCAGGAGAACTCGTGGGTGTGGTGCACGGCTAGCAGGTTAGGTAGCAAGTGTCTGTGCAGTCCTGAATCTCACAGGGGCAGGGGAGGAAAATGACCCCGCCAACTCTTTTGTTCCCTAAGAAGTCCCCAAACACACTCCAAAAGCAGTATGAATAGATCTGTCTCCTGTTTGCCCCTAGTGTTGTCTTTTTTCATGTTGCCTCACCATGCAGACTGCTGTCTGTTTAGGGGCGGGGAACCAGCTATCAGTCAACCCCCAGCTGGTCCAGGGCTGAGTCAGCTGACTTTTCATGCTTGAGGCTCCAAGTCCCACTGGTTTTACAAACTCACAGAATTCAGCCTCTCTGGTTTTTATTTTTTTATTTTTTATAATAATATTTTTTATTATATTATGTTAGTCACCATACAGTACATGCCTAGTTTTTGATGTAAAGTTCCATGATTCATTACTTGCGTATAACACCCAGTGCACCATGCAATACGTGCCCTCCTTAATACCCATCACCAGCCTATCCCATTCCCCCACCCCACTCCCCTCTGAAGCCCTCAGTTTGTTTCCCAGAGTCCATAGTCTCTCATGGTTCATTCCCCCTTCTGTTTACCCCCCCTTTCTCCTTCCCTTTCTTCTCCTATTGATCTTCCTATTTCTTATGTTCCATAAATGAGTGAAACTATATGATAATTGTCTTTCTCTGCTTGACTTATTTCACTTAGCATTATCTCCTCCAGTCCCGTCCATGTTGTAGCAAATGTTGAGAAATCATTCTTTCTGCTGGCTGAATAATATTCCACTGTATATATGGACCACATCTTCTTAATCCAGTCATCTGTTGAAGGGCATCTTGGCTCCTTCCACAATTTAGCTATTGTGGACAATGCTGCTATGAACATTGGGGTGCATATAGCCCTCTCTTCACTACGTCTGTATCTTTGGGGTAAATACCCAGTAGTGCAATGGCTGGGTCATAGGGTAGCTCAATTTTTAACTTTTTAAGGGACCTCCACACTGTTTTCCAGAGTGGCTGTACCAACCTGAATTCCCACCAACAATGTAGGAGGGAACCCCTTTCTCCACATCCTCTCCAGCAATTGTTGTTTCTTGCCTTGTCCATTTTTGCCATTCTAACTGGCGTAAGGTGGTATCTCAGTGTGGTTTTGATTTGAATTTCCCTGATGGCTAATGATTTTGAACATTAAAGCCAAACATTTTGGGGTTTAGTCTTCCCCTGTGAACTCCGTGGTGCGAGGGCCCATTTTTCTGCCTTTTCCATGGCCGCTCCCTCCCTCCTGCAGGCAGCCTCTCTCCCCACTTCTGACCTTCCTCACTTTCAGATGCAGCCTCCTCTCTTTATTTAGTTGTGGGGTTTGTTCTTCAGTCTTCACATCCCTCTCCACTTTGCCGACTCGGACGTGGACGATATCTAGTTGAAGACGCGGGGTGAGGTGAGCTCAGGAACCTCCTACGCTGCCATCTTCCCGAGCTCCCACCCATGCCAGTCTCCTTGGATGAGTTGCTTCCCCAAAATCCAGATGGTTTTCAGACTTTGTGGCCAGAATGTCAGACTTTTGAACTATAACTGCACATATTCCAATCCCTGTAGCTCTGTCGCTCTAGTTGTATTCTTTTTTACCATCGTGGAAACCACATAACGGCAGGATAGTAGCTCTCGAGTATAAATGTACTCTGAAAAAATTCTCTCTGCCCATGAATACCTTTTACAGAAGCTCCTGTTCTGCAAGAAGCATGCTTTTATAAGCTTCCCTGCATTTAAATGGAAAAAAATATTTCTTGGTGGCTATGGTCTGAAGATGTCCTCATTAGTCAGAAATTGTTTTTCTTGTGATCTCATTGTCAAATATGTCTCATTCACCATCCTGCCTTCTGGGTTAAAAGTTCTCCTTTTATACCCCCGGGCATAAAC
Organism: Ailuropoda melanoleuca; assembly: GCF_002007445.2. Lineage (NCBI taxonomy): Eukaryota > Metazoa > Chordata > Mammalia > Carnivora > Ursidae > Ailuropoda > Ailuropoda melanoleuca. The sequence goes on from NC_048225.1 coordinate 37,335,942, forward strand.
CCAACATAAATTATGCACTGTTCCCCAAAGACATGTATAAGAACATTTATAATAGCTTTATTCATGATATCCTCAAACTAGCAGCAGCGCAAATGTCCATCAACAGCACAATAGACAAATGTATTGTGGTAGATTGACACAATGGAATTCTATACATCCATGAAAGTAGACAGCCCACAGCTCCACCAAACAACATAAATGCGTCTTACAAGCTACTAATGAGCAAAAGAAGCCAGAGACAAAAGAAGGTGTAAATTCCATTTCTATAAAATTCAAGACGAAGCGAAAGCTAATGCCGAGCTTTGAAATGGTTCGCTTGGGGTAGGAGGGAGGAATGCTACTTGGAAGAGGGCATGAGGAGGACTTCTGCAGGTGCTGGTAACATTTTATATCTTGACCTGGTTTCATAGTTATGTTCACTGGGTGATAATTCATTAAACTACTCACTTATGATCTGTGTACTGTTTTTAGCTTAAAAGGTTTTTCTTAGTAATGTTCCCCATTTATTATATTGTCAAGGTTTTTATTAAGTCCCACTTCCTCAGGGGAGCTGTTCCATACCAGGAAGTTCCCAGGGGGCACACTGGGAGGGGAGCTTGGTTTCCCTGAGGACCTGGTGATAGTGTGCGTATAGTGAAGGGCGGATGAAATCGTACTCCAAACTGGGGGGTGGGGGGGGGAGAACAAGTTTGGAGGAAGGCAGATAGTTCCCCCAAAAGTGAGGCCATAATTAGGTGATGAATAGGAGGCAGAAATAGATGGGCTCAAGACCCAGAAAGCATGAAAATGGAGAACACAGTGGTCACCTGCAGACTTTATAGCCAGAATCCTTGGATTGACTTCTGTTTTACCTCAAGCAGGTTACTGAACCTCTCTGTGCCTCAGAGCTCTCATCCAGGAAATGCACAGAAGAAGTCAAAGCGTGATACCTGGCAAGCACCCCAAGCCGTGCCTGTCCCGTGGTGGGAACTCAACACACGTTGTTATAGTCGTTACTGCATGTGCATTAATTTTAGATGCTGGCATGTGGCTGCTCACAGCTCCTGAGTCAAAAGGGAAAGCAGAGAGCCCATTCTGTCTTTCCCAGTGCTAGTTCCAAAGTTCACACATCAGATACCTTCCCTGGATATAAAAGCTATGGAGACAGACTGCATCATAAAAATCACCACTTAAGCCAAACTATAGAAATCAGGGGTTATAAATTCAAGAAAAGGGGGAGCAGATCCTTTTTCAGGGAAACAGAAGCAAGGAGTGACTTGGGAGGCAATGTAAGAGGAGTGCAGCACAATAGCACCTTGGTAGCCCATCTTCATTCAGAATTAAACCATCTCTATGCACACAGTGTCAAAGTGTACATTAATCCTGAATATTTGCCCCAGATTTAGCTCTGTGCATAGCTGGGTCAAGACGGATCATTTCTTCAGTTAGAGGGAAAAAATACAGGTCATACCTCAAGAAAGCAACAGTTTGATTTTATATCTCACCGGGTTCTTATTCTGGTGCTTTTATCTCTATGCTGTTTCTCACTGTTTTATCTCAGAGTTTTCGAATGCTCTCCTCTAACCGCCAATGAAAACACAATAAACAGTGTAACAGTCAAGAACCTTGATATGGAAGTGGAGGAGCATTTAGCAGCAAGGCATCCAAGGACACCGAGACAAAGCGGAGAAAAGCATGAAGGAGCTGGTGAGCGGGGCTCCGAATGAAAAATTACAGCGGTGGAGACTGTGGAGTGGGGGGAAGGCTGTGAGCTAAATTAAGTCTGCTAAATTTCATGTGTTCTCAGACTACTAACTAGGTATGTTCGTAGCCAATTATAAAGAGCAGAAATGCTTACAATGGTTGGTTTCTTAAGCAGAATAAGTGCTCAATACATACTATTCAAATGAATGAATGAATGAATGAATGAATGAATGAGAAATCAAGTATCTGGTATCATTAGCATTTAGAAATCATGAAATCTTAGAATTAAAAAAAGGACCTGTAGAGTCTCTTTGTCTATTCCTCTCACAAGCGGTTTTAGCTTGAGCACCTAAGAGTTGCAAGTTTGAATGAGGAGCCAGTAAGAAAGACAGAAAAAGAAGTCAACACTGATACATGACTTCTCTGGGGAGTACAAAGTGTTTGAGAATAGTGGCTAGCTGAAGGACAGTTTTTAGCAAAATAATTCTCTCCTATCAAGGGAGAATTGGAAAGGACCCCAGAGAGATCATTTATCACGTCATCTCTCCTCTGGCTGTACAATACAGAAGTCTCTGGTTAACACTAACCATATTCTATATTTGTATAGTACTTTCAGTTCCCAAAGTGCCTTCAAAGACATTGTCCCCATTAATCCTTGCAAGGAAGTAGGTGTTCTTTTCTGAGGTCAAAAGAAGTTATGAGACCAGAAGCGATGGTTGCCTATTGACTTATAGAAATTCAGTGACCTCAGGACAGAGGTATGGAATGTCCTAATAAAAGGTTGCTCCATAAAAATACACATTCATTCATGGAATGAATATATACACAGGGAGAATCGTTGAGAATTAATGGGTTCCTTGCCTTTTTCAAGCTGTAATTCATCAGTATTAATTTGGACAGTATCTTTCCTCCTCCCAAGATAATAGCAAGGACAGACAAAAGGGGCTTCAGGCAGGTATCCAAGTGGGGAGGAAAGGGAAAGTGGAGAGTGGCTCCTCCCTGGAGATGACTTCTCAGGGGGTGCGAGGGGTAGAATGCCTATGTGTTCTGGGCCACGCCCTGCATCTGCGCACCACTTGTGGGTAATGTTTGAGAGGGGCAGGCCTTAGATGGGGTTGCAGCTGTCAGGGGCCGGAGTGATGGCTGTGAGATGCAGAGGGATAGCCCATGCTTAGCAGCAAGCTAACTGGTGGTGAAAGCCCAGAGCCCAAGAGCCACAGTTTGGACAGCACAAAAGGCAGGGGTAAGGGCCCATGGCCTTTCACCTCCATTTCCCTCAACTGCATAACCTCATAGCTCCGCGATTTGGGTATGAACCACAGGAGATGAAGGATATTTTTAAAAATAATTTAAAAATATTAGACTTGTGGCTCATTTTTGATAAGTTGAGATTTGATTTGATTTAGAAATATGAAGATGTGCTGTCTCTTGCACTCGGGGTGTCATGGAGCAATTGTATGTTGGTTAGTCTTTATTCGGTAAGTACTTACTGAGTACTTACTATGATAGGTGTCGGGGCGTAGTGAAAAAAAAAAAGAAATGGTTCCTTCGAATAGCTTGTTACATCTGTCAGGGAAGACAGACAAGGAACAACAATGCGGGGTGCTGGGTGTTACAATAAAGAAATACAGGGAGGGATCTGAGGCACCACAGAACAGGGGCATGTGACCTGTCTAAGGGCTAGAGAAGGCATCCCCACAGAAGCCACATTTAAGCTGAGATCTGAAGGATTCTGCCCTGTATCACACAACCCTTCATTTCCACCACTACTAAGTTATGCACGTAACACGGTTGCACGGGATTCACTATTTTAAAATCTCTCACTCAACACTGACCTCAGGGAGGTCTTGGAGCATGATGTAAATTATTATCATTATTACTCTTTTAAGATTTTATTTTTAAGGAACCTCTACACCCAACATGGGGCTCGGACGTACAACCCAGAGTTCGAGAGTTGCATGCTCCACTGACTGAGCCAGCCAGGCGCCCCTAAATTATTATTATTTTTAAAAACTTTTCTGCATCCCCAACCCCTCTCACAGAGCTTGTACAAATGGTAGGCTTTGAACGCACGGTTAGTAAGTGAAAAAAAAGAATGAATGAATGAATGAATGTATATGTAACAGAAGAACCAGCGCTCATCTCCAAAGGACCCAGGTTAGGTGCTGCATCCTAGCTAAGTGGGGCCACTGCAATGCCGTTTTCCACGCAGCCAGGTGATAAGCACCTGCTTATTGAGGCTACACTGCCCCTGTGAGGGGAAGCTAGGTAATGCCAGGATTCAGGCGGGGGAGAGCACTAGTGATGCAGGCCCCTAGATGAAGAAGGGAAAGGTCCCCTCGCCCTACAGTCCCTTTACTCAGACAGCCACCAGCCTTACTGCAAGGCAAAGGCAGGAAGTTTTCTCTTATACATGGCAGGCCAGGTGAGAAAACTCAACTGCATTTTCATGGCATAACTCTGGGGACACGGAGAAAAATTGTGCCCCATTCCTTCCTCATGAATAGGCTAGAGAGGAGCGTTCTGGCCCTGCCCCACTGCTCACATTGCCTTAGATGGGCCTCTTGTTGGCCACTCACTTAGACGGTTAGGGCCTGTAACAAAATGCCGAGGATGAGGTGGCTTAAACAGCAGAACTGTCCTTTTCGTTATTCCGGAGGAGGAAAGCCTAAGATGACGGTGCCAGCATGGTCAGCTTTTGGTGAGGGCCCTCTTCCTGGATTGCAGATGACCATCCTCTTGCTGGATCCTCATATGGAGGGCCTCATATGTCTCTTCTTATTTCTTATTTTTTAAAAGAGGCAGGGGAAGGGCAGAGGGAGAGAGAGAGGGCTCCACGTTGGGTGTGGAGCCTGACATGGGGCTCGATCTCACAACTCTGAGACCATGACCTGAGCCGAAATCGAGAGTTGGACGCTTACCCGACTGAGGCACCGAGGGACCCCTTACATCTCTTCTTACAAGAGTGCTAAGCTCACTCATGAGGGCTCTGCCTTCATGACATGATCAACCTTCCCAAGGTCCCCCCTCCTAATACCATCACACTGGGAATTAGGGCTCCAACAGAATGAATTTCCAGGGGTGGGCTGGAGGGCACAAGCATTCAGTCCCTAGTAACCAGCTTGTATGATCTCCGTGTTGATGCACCCACCTGTCACACGGCGTGGACTCCCTTACCTGAGACATTCTCCTCATCAGTGTCACTTCTCTCCCCTCCAGGGGCCTTTCAATTGGTCAGCTCTAATCAGCACCCTTGGAAGGGACTAATGTGCCAGCACCCAGGGCCCCTTCCTCACTGAGTGTCCTGGTCAAAGTCCCCCAAACTTCTGTTCTGACCATGGTGCTGTGACTTGACACACTGGGAGCCAGAACTGGGTTCTAACCCCAGCTCTCCTTGTTCTATGCATGCTCTGCATTAGACCACAGGTTAGTTGATTAATGTCTTGGAACTTCAGTTAACTCCTCCATGAAATAAATATGAAAATCCCTTACCCATCTTGCAGGACTGTTGAAAGAATCAAATGGTATATCGAATGCCTTTGCAAACCTTAAAGCACTATACACATATAAAGTATTAATCTTATTAAGTGCTGCATGCCCAAACTCAGATGAAATTGTGGTTCCACAGAAATGTCCTTTCATGTGATGGAATCTTCCTTGTCTCCGCTTGCTAAACCACATAACCAGAGGAATTACTGGCTTGTGTCCCTTTCACCTCATTTCCTCATTTTCTTCTGGTTAGATCATCCAAACATCAGGTATGAGCAAAATTCAACCTCAGAAAGTATTTATCTAGCACCTCCCTTGTGCCAAGAAGTGTTCTAGGTGCTGGAGATAGCAGAGATGGGGGGAGACAAGTCCCTGCCCTCATGCGCTGGGGCTAGAGCAAGGGGTGGGGAGCAGACAGTCCCTGCCCACGCACTTACAGTCTAGTCAGGGAGGCAGGAGTCAAACCAACACACAAAATGTAACTCATGTTAAGTACACAGAAAAGAAGGAAAATGTTTCATATTGTCTATAGTTGCTGTCCTTGTGCTCTCAGGAATCCCCAACTACTAGTCAGTGGGAACATTAACTAAATGTCCAATATCTTTAAAGTCCACCCAATCCAATACTTTCAACAATGCTTAAATCTCCATCAGGCCGTGCTCAGAATTGCCAGCAACATGCTCAGCTTTTCAGATTGGCCTCTCTTCCATCTGTTTGGGTTTCCAAACTGGTGGGGAGGTGCAGGATGTGAGTCAGAGGGAAAGAGTCGAGGTCCTCGAGCTGCGTGTTCTCTCCCTCTTCACACAAATGTCTCTTGTCCTCCTGCGTGCTGCTGAAGACTGGGGCTAGTGGCACTGGGACTCAGGTCTTTCTCTGGGTTCAGTCGGACCCTGGAATTAACCCCTGGCTGGCTGGGCCTCCCCAGTACCTCGGCTAGCTGCAGACTCCGGGTCTTTGCCACATTCTCTCTCCAGCCTGTTGGCCTGACAGTCTGCTCCTGATCTCTGCGGGGAGGGTCACCTCACATGCCATGGCTGACCCACTGGCTTTAGACTTAGTGTCCATTCAACATGGGAACTGAAAGGGCTTGGGGAAATTAAACATCAGGGCCTCTCTCTGCTCGACCACCCCACACCATTAGATGTATGAAACCTGCCCCAGAGACCTACATGAGAAAGGGCAGTAATACTCTCACTGACTAATGAGTCATCCCCAGTCCAGCCCCAAATGAGGAATATTGGATATTGGGAGACATAACATATTGTTCTCCTCTACTCTCTACCTTTGCTTCTTCCCACCAATGCTCGGGGCTGAAAAATGGGTGGTTTTTCTTTTACTCTCCATGCGTGATATTTGCCTCATCATACTGTTGGTGAGTCTCACAGCTTCAGTAAATACCAGTCAGGAGAACTTGGACGCTAAATCCCATCCCCCAGTGAATTCTCTATCCCCGCTCACTCCCTGGACTCCTGTAGCCTCGGAGCTTCTCCACGCTGCTTTCCACATGCCTGGACCCCACCCCTCTGCCTTCCAGCCTATAGCACAACTAACCATGTTTATTGTGTGTAATAGACTCTTCCTGAATGATAGGGGGTGATGGAAAGGGGACGCGGCAAAACACAAGATGGGAAAGCATGTGAAATCAAATGGTTAATGGCACTGACATTAAATCGTCTGCTGTCTCTGCCACAATGATTACTTTACTTGTGGACATTCTCAGCTTTTTTATGAAGCCCTGCTTGCCATCATTTCCTGGACTTGTTTCACCTCCTTCTAGCCAAGTGTTTCTCTCAACTCTCTCAGTACCAGACACACTCATTAGCTATCCTCCAGGCAGCCAGTCTATCAGTCTGGTATGGAGAGAATTTTAGTCCTCATTATATCTGACACGAAGCTGAGAGTAGCACAAAGTAATGATTGCGATCAAGGGTTTCAAAGGCAGTATGCCCAGGTTTCAAATCTGATCTTCAGAGCTTACTAGCTGTATGATTTTAAGAACTCACTCACTCCCTCTGTACCACAGTTGCCCCATCTGTAAATCTGGACTCGTCACAGCCCCCTACTGGCTGGGACGGTCGTGAGGATAATAGAAGAATATATGCGTGAAAGATGCTCACACCGTTCTTGGTCAAAAGTTAGCAGCACCCCATGAAAAGTAGGTGTTATTCTCTCTCAACTCCCTCCTTCCTGAACCAGCCTGGAACTGTAGTTCTCAAACTTCCGCACACATCAGGATTATCTGGAGGGCTTATTATATGGCAGAACTCCTGGGACCCAAACCTAGAGTTTCTGATTCAGTAGATCTGGGATGGGCCTGGGGAATTTGCATTTCTAAGTTCCCAGGTGTTGCAATGAAGCTGGTCCAAGGATCATACTTTGAGAATCACCAGCCTATTTTTTTTCCACTTAAAAAAGTACTATTACATTGTTTTTCTTAACATAAGAGCCATCAATCTTGGCTTCCCACCTTTACGAAAAAGTGGAAGTTTCAACTTGTACTTTGTACAAAGACTTCCTTGAGCAGATTTCGCAGGTGGAAAAGAATATATTTACTATGCTGCCTGTTCTGTAAGAAAGAAGAAGAAACACAAATATATACACATATCTCCACTTCTTGCAAAAAAGAAACTTTGGAAGGATAAAGCAGAAACTGATAGAATTGTTTACCCTGAGCGAGGTATAGTATTTCTGTGTGTAGTTTTGACTTTGAGAAGCATGCTAGTATTTTACATATTTAAAACATTAAAGTAAATCAACAAGTTTGGAGAGAGAAGCCTAGAAGTGAATAAAGACAGTAACAAAACTAACAATATAGCAAATGGATGACAGAACTACATAGAAGACAAAAAAGGAGAATGAATCCAAGTCAGCTGGAACATGGTACTTAGATATATATCCTGAATCTAAAGGGAAAAAGAAATACAAATGTTTTGATAGTGCTATGGGCGTAGCAATTCTGAAGCTATTTTGTGTATATTTTAGGATTGAGCACATGAACAAATATAACGATGCTTCTGGGATCCAGGTTTTTCACTGGGGGAAAAAGGTGATACAACTTACGGAATAAGGGGAAATAAGGAAGAACCTATGATATTTGCTTAGGATTAGAGGTATCAGTATGAAATCATGATTTTTTTTTTAATTAAGAAGTAAGGGCACCTGGGTGGCTCAGTTAGTTAAGTGTCTGACTCTTGATCTCAGCTCATGTCTTGATCTCTCAGGGTTATGCGTTCAAGCCCTGAATTGGGCTCCATGTTGGGTGTGGAGCATATTTGAAAAAAATTTAAAAAGTAATATATGTGCATGTGTATCTATTCCCTAGCTCTGTATGCTGAAAGTGTCCTAGAGTAACGCTACCCCAGCAGCAATTGAACAACCTAGCCCTAGATCTTCGTGTGTAAATATCACTCCCCATTTAAAAAAAAGGGGGGGGGGCGCCTGGGTGGCACAGCGGTTAAGCGTCTGCCTTCAGCTCAGGGCGTGATCCCGGCGTTATGGCTTCGAGCCCCACATCAGGCTCCTCCGCTATGAGCCTGCTTCTTCCTCTCCCACTCCCCCTGCTTGTGTTCCCTCTCTCGCTGGCTGTCTCTATCGCTGTCAAATAAATAAATAAAATGTTTAAAAAAAAAGCTGATTTTAAAGTACAAGATAAGACTAGAACCTTTTTTGTGCTAGAAAATAATGAAAAGCTTTAAGGAAAAAAGGTGGGGCAGGTCCAAAAGGCAGGAAAAATATTTGAAGGGATTTCTACTAGCCAAATTACTGACAATTTGAGCAAAATAATAATAAAGAATAATGACAGAAATGAATTATGGCACTGGAGGGAAAAAAAAAAACCAAGAATCCACGAGTCCTTAATGATACTAAAAAGGGGGGAAAAACAAAGAAATGAATAAGGATGACAGGATAGCTTTTCTTTATAATAGAACATGAACTAATAAATGTAGAAGGAATAATAGAGTCAGAAAATCCTCATCTTTAAACCATCATAGTAATATTTGGTTCAGATAAAAATTATCAAGGAATTTACTGAAACCATTAGGTGAAAGTTTGTTGGGGATGAGCATAGTTAGAGTCTGAAAATTGTTCCTCCTAGGGTCTTTTTTTAAAAATTTTATTTATTGGGGCGCCTGGGTGGCAGAGCGGTTGGGTGTCTGCCTTCGGCTCAGGGCGTGATCCCGGCGTTGTGGGATCGAGCCCCACATCAGGCTCCTCTGCTATGGGCCTGCTTCTTCCTCTCCCACTCCCCCTGCTTGTGTTCCCTCTCTCGCTGGCTGTCTCCATCTCTGTCGAATAAATAAAAATAAAAATCTTTTAAAAAAATTTATTTATTTAATTGTCAGAGAGAAAGCACAAATAGAGGGAGTGGCAGCCAGAGGGAGAAGCAGTCTCTCTGCGGAGCAAGGAACTCGATTCAGGATTCGATCCCAGGACCCTGGGATCATGACCCAAGCTGAAGACAGATGCTTAACTGACTGAGCCACCCAGGTATCGCTATCCTAGATTCTTAGCTATGAGGAAAGAAAGTTCTTTTACAGCTGACAACATTGTAGCTAAGTGATTGCTGACCAACTGATACCATGTTTCCTGAGAAGATACACTGAAAAGGACACACCACCACTTATGTAACATTATTGCCAAAAATGTATAACCTGAATCTATAGAGTTTACGAACTGGTCTGGGCTTTTCAAAAATACCAATGTGAGGGGCGCCTGGGTGGCACAGCGGTTAAGCGTCTGCCTTCAGCTCAGGGCGTGATCCCGGCGTTATGGGACCGAGCCCCACATCAGGCTCCTCTGCTATGAGCCTGCTTCTTCCTCTCCCACTCCCCCTGCTTGTGTTCCCTCTCTCGCTGGCTGTCTCTATCTCTGTCGAATAAATAAATAAAATCTTTAAAAAAAAATACCAATGTGAGAAGAGACAAAGAGAGGCTGGGGGAACCATTCCAGATTAAAGGACACTAGAGCTAAATGCAAAGCATAATTCTCTAATGGTTGCTCAATTAGGACAGGAAAACCCAACATAGCTGGCAAAGATATTATTGGGACAACAGAAAAAATGTAAATGGGCTATATATTATATAATACTATTCTATTGCCATTTAATTTTCTAAATGATGATTGCTCCCTGTAAAAGAATGTCTCTTTACTTAAAAAAATAGACGCTAAAGTATTTAGGAGTGAATGGACGTGATGTCTGCAACTTGTTCTCAAATGATAGCAAAAATAACAACCATAACACAGTTGTATATGGAGAGAGAAGAAGCAAATGTGGCAAAGTATTAGCAATTGGTGAATCTCAGTGAAGGCTATACACAGTTCAGTGTTCGAATTTTGAAACTTTTTTATAAGTTTGAAATTTTTGCAAGTTAAATATGTGAAACAAAGTTTTTAAGTCTGTAGGTAAATTTCTATTCCTAACTAGCCAGCATATAAATTTTTTTCTCCCTTTAAAACCAGTTTTTTGTTTTGTTTTGTTTTGTTACTATTACCTTTTTCTGTTAATAATAACTTTTAGTTCTGTGGCTTGGGCAGCCCGGATGAGTAGAAGGATAGAAATGGGTACAATTTGGAATCAGCGCACCTGAGGAGTCTCAGGGCGGTCCCGTGAGACAGGAGCTCAGAGGAGAGGGCTAGGCCAAAGAAATGGGATTGTCAGTGGTGTTACTCCCGTGAGAGTTCTGAAAGGAGCATGGAAAATAAGAGTGGCACTAAGAGTGAATAGTGGGAGAACCTGGCGAAGCCATGTCCTGGGAGAACCTGGGGTCAGTGGTGGAAGCGGTGGAAGGACGGAATTTCAGTATGCACGCCATGGTCAAGCCATGGGTGTGAAATGCTCCAAGGAGTAAAGCAGACACCTGCAAGGTCTACTAATTTGGCAAAGAGGTGGTCCTTGGTGACCTGAGCAACAGCAATTTCCAGGGGGAGGGGAGCAGGGTCAGTGATAAAACCACGCTGTGCTGCGAGAAAGGGTAATTAGTGGGGAATGAAGTGTGCTGAGTCCACTCTTCCGATAAAGTCTATTTTAAAGAATAGGAGAAAATGTAATAGCATCTGTAGCAACAGTTGGGTGAAGGCAGTGCTTTAATTTAGATTTTTTAAAAGATTTATTTATTTATGAAAGAGAGAGGGTGGGGGAGGGGCAGAGGGACAGACTATTCAAGCAGACTCTCTGCTGAATGCAGAGCCCCCCTCGGGGCTTGATCTCAACAACCTGAGATCATGACCTGAGCTGAAACCAAGAATCCCATGCTTAACCGACTGAGCCACCTCAGCGCCCCTAATTTTGATTTTTAAAGCTGAGAGTGATTTGCCTATGGAGAGGTGGAGGTTGGAGAAGAACAGGGAAATGCTTGAATTGGCAAGAGCCCAGACGAACTAGTGAGCCTCGGATCTGGACACGGTGGTGGGCCCAGGCTTAGGACGGGTAAGAATGTCTCCTCCCACCCAGTGGCCTGCAGAACCTTGCTTCAGTGGTCTTTCCTTCCCTACAGAGCTCCCCTCTCCCCAAAAACAAGCCAGAATGTTCCCCCTCCTTCCTACAATCTCCCTTGATGAGCCACCACAGGACGGACCCTGCAAAGCAGAGAACTGATGTGGGTAGAGCTCAGAGTTTAGACAGGATGGCTTTGATTGCGGGTGTGTGGTGGGGGTTTTTTTGTTTTGTTTTTTGCTTTGTTTTGTTTGCTTGACTTCCTGACGTTATCTTTTCCAAGCAGCAATTTTCTCATCTTTAAAATGGGAAGATGTGCCCTATATTTCACAGGTGTTTCTGAGAATAAATTAAGGTAATCTATGAAAACATCTGAACAACTAAAAGGAAACGTGATTAGGTAGCTTTTGTTTTTCATTTTGCTGTTGTTGTCCTGGTCGTGGTGTGTGGGTTTGTTTGTTTTGGCCCATTTGTAATCACTGTGGCTAGGATTCATTCAGCCGTTAGTCATCAAGACCTACCATGTGCCAGATCCTCCGCTCTGACCGTCTGGCGATGTTCCAGGGGCCAGGACACCTGATGGTTGCCAAGGATGTTCTCTACAGGTGCCGGTTTCAGGCTGGGCAGCTACACAGGATCACATGCTTTTTGCTGTTTGGGGTGAGGGGCAGGGGGAGGGGTGGAAGCGCATCAACACAGGCACCGTGGACTCTGGCAGCGTTTGGAATTGTGATGAATTGCACAACGCGAGTCAATGGCCGTCACTTGGCAATGTTCACAAGGAGGTCGTTATTGACAACAGCTTTATCAGAATCTAAATTTCCACTAGGTGACAGCAGAGCCCATAGCATTATCTTAATCATCTTTCCTCTAGAACAGATGGTGTTTGAGAACCTTCTGAAAGAAGACCCCGCCTTTCTGGAGAGAGTACTTATTGCTAAAACTACGATACGTGGCCTTGAGATGTCATTGTTGCTCTCTCGAGATAACTAAATCCCCGATTTTTAAAATGGATTTTAGTTTTTGACATACTGAGTCACTTGAATTTATAGAAACAACTACAACAATATCAAAAAGAGCTAACATTTATTAAGGATTTACTATGTTCTGGCCCTGTTATAAATATGCAGGGCCCCTGAGACACCCTGCTTCTTACGGATGTCCTTCAGCGAAGGGCTAAGCCTTCCCCAGGCCAGCTCCTGTCACCGTAGCACTATCTACGGCTTAACTGCCCTGCCCAGGAGAGAAGGAAGTTGATAAAGTGTGTTCATAGTTTAGTCAAGGGCCTTTGACAAGGTTTTATAAACAATTTTCAGTTCTAATTGGCCTTTCTCAGAGGATTTATCTTCTTTTGTAAAAACTTTTTTCTCTTCAGACTCATGTCAGTCTTTGTTTGGGTCTCTTGTGGGTGGTTCCCTTATCTTGGGAACATCTCATGAGTTTCTGGGTGACCCAGTGGAGTCTTTTCTCAGGGCCCATGGCTGAGAAGCCAGGCCGAATGAGCTTGATCCTTGTGGTACAAAGCCTTAACTATCAGAGGGCAGTGGGCCTCCGACTCTGTCCCCAAACCCCCTGAAGGCTTGTCTTGGTCCTGAGCAGAGCAAAGCCTGAGGAATAAAACCACAGAGCTGTCTGCAACACGCTGATACATAAGCAGGTCTACTTTGGGTTTTTTCTGTCACAATGTTACATAGGAAACAGAGAGCTATTCCCGCTGGTTCCCACGCAGCGACCTACACAGCTTTGTAAATTGTTAAATTATTCCTATTTCTGAAAGAAGCCTACAAGAACATAGACAAAATTTCAAAAGGGCATACAGTTAAAAAGTAAGGTTTCCCAGGCACCTGGGTGGCTCAGTGGGTTAAGTGTCTGCCTTCAGCTCAGGTCATGATCCCAGAGTCATGAAACCGAGTCCCACATCGGGCTCCCTGCTCAGCAAGGAGCCTCTACCCCTCTACCCTCTACCCCTCCCCCTGCTCATGATCTCTCTCTCTCTCACTCTCTCTCTCAAATAAATAAATCTTTTTTTTTTTTTAAAGTAATTGTTCCCTCCTACACCTGTCCACCACAGGAATCCACTGTAACCACAGTTACCAGTTTCCAGTGCTGCCCACCTTTGATACCCTGTGTTATCAGAGGGGTACTGAGTGCACTGAGTATATACTCTGCTGTGCTTGGTGGAATGTCCATTAAGATGTTGGCTCCTGACACAGCAGCTGGGGTAACTCGGTTAGGGGAGTTTGTTAAGCATGTGACACCTCTTGATGATTTTCAAGAGCTAGGAAATCAGACCATGTGGGAAAATGAGCCATGGAAAATTGGAAATTAATGACAAGGTGGCCTTATTGGTGGTACCCATAGACCAGGGCGGTCCAGGGAAATTCACAGTACTAATATTCTAGAAATGGCATATGTTCTCAGATGGAAGTTTAAAAATACAGGTAAGTATATCTCCTTCAGTAAGTACATAGATGTGCACATATCCATATATATATGTGAATATATATATACATATATATTTGATACAGTTTTTCTTCCCTTCAGTATGGAGCTCAAGCTCCAGTCTGCAAGTCTTACAGCAACCCAAGCACTAGCAAACAACGTCTCCATGAGAGAGAAGCGGAGACTCCTAAAGTCCCCCAGAATCGTACCCCACAATGTCAACTGGACCACAAGAAGAAGCAACCATTGCCATGGCAGCCAGCCTCGGGCAGCATACCCCGGGCCCTGGCACGGGCCCAAAGTGCACTCACAAGAGTGAGCACGCGTGCTGCTTGACCCAGAAGGTCTGAGCTGACACCTGCTGTAATTATTAACAGTCCCATTCCAGTCTCAAAAAAGGTGCCACGTTTGTCAATAAATTATATCATCGTGCTAAATACAGTTCCTCTGTGCCGCAGCGCCCCTCGCACTGCTCCTTCAGGGTGTTGGAACAATTACAGACCTCAGAGCCAGGTGGGTTTTCTCACCCTGGGGCCTCTTCTGGATCTAGAAATCCCCTGTTTCTGGGGCCATTGACCACAAAAGGACCAATTTCACCTGAGGTCCAGACAAAGGAACTCCTTGGCCTCCCTTCTAAGATTGGCGGCCCTCAATCCCTATATTCCTTTTCTTCAAGCAAGATCTGCACTAGGTAGCACAAAGGCAAGTTACCACTGGAAAAGGTAACTTCTCAGGATAGTTATTTCGGCCCCTCCCTAACCCCTAGCATGTCATCTGCCACACAAGAAAAACAAGAAAATGAAACTCTCTCATAATCCCCAGTGAGAAATTCCCAGTAGTTACTATTGTTAAAGCATATCTTCTGGGTATAGATGTAAAATCTTTTACTAGAGCAAGCAGTTTTCCATTTGATTTTCATAGCTTTTCTGGGGGAGACAACCAGGGTTTGCAACTAAATAATTATGTTGACACTTTTCTAATATTTATTTATTTAATCTTTTAAATATTCTTATTTTAGACTCTAAAACTTCTAGGATGAAATTGAATAATAACAGTGACAACAAGCTTGTCTTCTTCCGGATTTAGTGGAACGCCTTGAGTAGTTTACTATAGAAAATGATGTGTTCTGTTGACTTAGGATAGGAATTTGGGTGAAGGGAGTATCCTTCTAAATTTACCAGAATAATTGTCTGGGTGTATTTATAGCATGCACTGTCAGTTTCTTGATTTTCACTTTTTCCAGATAAATGGCACTGGAACTTGACTTCTCTGAAACACTCAACTTTTTCATCTCTTTCTCTTTTTACCTAACATAAAATATTAATTCCATAAATAATAAAAAGAATGGGCTTTGGAATCAAACATACCAGACTTTCATCCTGGCTGTGGGACTTTGTTAACTCTTCTGGATTTCTGTAGCTGAAAATGGGAATAATGACCCTGATTTCACAGCATTGCTGCATTAGTTTATCACATTGCCTAGAATGTAGCAATGACTCAATAAATGTGTTAGTATAGCTGTTGTTAATAATGATTATTATCGTATCCTTCAGTGGATTGCAGAATGGAAAATTTCTTTAGAAAAGACTTTTGAATGAATAGAAATGTTAATTCCAAGACTAATGATAATTCTAAGATCACTATCTTTTCTTTCGAGGTGGTAGGGTGACCCACTGTCCCCAGTTGCCCACAATTGAGGGTCTTCTCAAGATAAGGAACTTCCAGTACTGCAGGTGGGGAAGTCCTAGGCAAATCAAGACAAGTTAGTCACCCTCGCTCATGGTGTTATTGGTTCCTTGCCTGTTTTCTTCTGATCAGTCAGGCTTCTCCAAAAGACAAAAAACACATTCAAAGAAAATCATTAAAGCCCTGCTGATTGAATAGACATCACCATCATCCTCACCCTCATCTTAACCCCAATAACAATAATAAAAAAAAAACACCCATATTTAGAAGGAAACTGCATTTCTCTTAAGAGCTTCCTAGCAAATCAAGGAAAATGCTACTGGGATGGTTTTAACAGAAAAATCAGAGCACTAAGGATTAGCGTCCGGAAGCTGGCTGTTCCAGTGGGGAAGGAGGTAGGAAAGAGAAGCTGGGCTGCTTGACATACTCCAGGTAGTACAAACCTGGTGCTGCTGATCCCCAGAGAAGAGTGTGGTGGCCAGCCCCACAGGTGTGAAAGGAACAGAAGGGTTGTAGAAGGGTTGGGGCAAGCGTGGAGGGGATAATGGCTTCAGGGGCGGCAGCCACGACACTTGGTGCACACCTGTGCCCAGCCTGGACCCAGATGAGTCATCCCCAGACCACTCTGATGGATGGGAGTAACCACGGTTGAGGAGATTCAGAAAGGTCAGGGTCAGACCTGTATTCCTGGGCTGTGGCCCTGCTGGGAATGGACGGTGAACGGCCAAGATCAGGAGCACCATAGACATACAGGTCACAGCTGCGTAAACTCAAGGGTTTAAGACACAGACTGTTGACATGGCCTACGTACCAGGAGCTTATTCTTTTTTTTTTTTTTAAGATTTTATTTATTTATTTGACAGAGATAGAGACAGCCAGTGAGAGAGGGAACACAAGCAGAGGGAGTGGGAGAGGAAGAAGCAGGCTCATAGCGGAGGAGCCTGATGTGGGGCTCGATCCCATAACGCCAGGATCAAGCCCTGAGACGAAGGCAGACGCTTAACCGTTGTGCCACCCAGGCGCCCCAGGAGCTTATTCTTACTGGGTACCAGGCACATTGTGGCACGAGTCAATTAGATAATGCAAATAAATGCATACTATTGTCCATGGCACACAGTTATAACTTAATATATGGGAGTTTTTTAGTTTTTTGTACCTTGAAAATTGAACAATTAATTTCCCTTGGGACAGAAGGAGGAGCTTAAACATCAAGGATTTCTTTACTCATGTTTGGGTTGTGTTCGTCCCACCATTTTCCATCCATCCAAACAGGCAGTCTGGAAAGATAAGCACTTGTGCCCACAGTGGCTATTACAGAGAACAGGCAATGATGTCAAGAGCATGTCTGCCAGGAAAAGCCACTAATGATCCTTTACAGGCCTCCCAAGGTGGGATCATGACCTCAATACACCCACACAGATCAAGAACCCTAATTTTGTCCATCCAAGGAGAGTTTATCTCTAAGAATTAGTTCCCTACATAAGTCAGACTTACTAGAGAGATACACAAACCAGTGTATCTTTTATCTGCAGCTTTTAATTTTAATTATTTTTATTTGTCAATGTAATAAAATGAATAAATAAAAGAGGGCCAAGCATGGACCAATGGTGACAGTATGTCACTAAATGAGGCTATTGCAGAAGCAATTAGCCATGTCTCCTCCAACAGGGTGCTCATTAATTTCTGATGAGAAATTCCTATCAGAAGGCTGGGGTCCTTATGATTAGTAGCAAATTCCATGAAGTGTCCTATCAAAATCAGAAGCCTGTTAGTCCACTCACAAGAAGAGATTACTGCATAGGGACAGAAGGCAAAGTTCCATTTGACCAACACAGACTTCTTTTTTTTTTTTTTTTAAAGATTTTATTTATTTATTTGACAGAGATAGAGACAGCCAGCGAGAGAGGGAACACAAGCAGGGGGAGCGGGAGAGGAAGAAGCAGGCTCACAGCAGAGGAGCCTGACGTGGGGGCTCGATCCCATAACGCCGGGATCACGCCCTGAGCCGAAGGCAGACGCTTAACCGCTGTGCCACCCAGGCGCCCCGACCAACACAGACTTCTTAAGACAGAAGCTTAGCCATAATCAAAAAGTTTGTTTCAAATGCAGAGCAATGGGAACTAAGAGGAAAGTTGACATCAGGTCAACAGCAGTGGAAGAAGAGTGCCTCACACACAGAACCAGAAACACTGGCCAGGTCACTGCCTCTCTTGTACAGGCTGAGATCAGTGTTGCTAATACCTGTCTTAGTGACTTTTTTTGTTTTTTTTTCTTTGCCTACCCTTTGCTAGCTCACAAAATCTCTTTCTCACACGTGCTTTCTCTGTTTAGCCAAGTTAATATATTCATTCCTGCGACAGACAAGTTTTGCAAGCCCACAGGTCTGTTTGCCCTTGAAACAGCTGTGTAGCATGGGGCTGTTTCCCTATCCTGTATTCTTACCTTTCGTTGTTTGCTTAACCGAACGTTTATTGCTGATATTTGCTTAGCACACCTCTCCAACTGTTTCTGAGCACTGTAAAGAGGAAACAGTTCACTGGGTGACAACAGCAAGTACTCAAGTCTTCCCCTGAGCATTCAGGACCAGAGCTGTTGTGCAGGGTAAACTGTAAGACTGATGTGTTAGCAGGGCTCTCTGAAAATAGAGTGCACTGTTAAAACTAAAAGTATCCAGATAATTTGCCATTATTATCAGCCAGGTGTCTGTTTAAATGGTTTTAGAAAGACGATAAGTTTCAAAGAGCAGTGGCCTTACCAGATCCACGACTCCTCCAAAAAGTGAGGGTACTGGCTCATGGCATTATATCCCCGCGAACAGTACCAGAGATGTGGATCTGCTTTGCTGGAATAAGGGACAAGAATGTCTCTCTGGGCACACGCTCCCATGTTGGAAGGAAACCAGCTCTATGAGTAGGGTGGCCATATGATCTACTGTTCAAACTGGGACACCTGAAACAAGAGTCAATTGGGACTATCTCCGGCAAACTAGGACCTCACCTATTAGAGCACGGATCACCCCCCTGGGAATGAAGTCAGCAACAGATACTTCTTTCAACTCCAGATGAGTGACAAAACAGAAGGAGTGAGTGCTGAGAGCAAGTACAGAGATACTCTGATGGGCTAAATTAACCCTGAAGTGACTGATTGGGATGAATCCAACAGATCCCTGAACTAAGATTGATTAAGAGCGGACTTCTCAGTTAGAAGAGCAAGTCGTGCTTTCCATTGACTGAAAGTCAGGCCTCTCCTGTAAATACTGCCCTGTGATGATGGGTAGGCATAGCTGTGCCTGAACTGGGACCGATACCTGACTTGGAAGTCCACTGACTGCATCCAACATTTTCTTGGCTTTCCAGCCAAGTGGTTATCCCAGGGCCTCTCCAAATCCTGCCTTATCGTCAAGGCTCGCTCACGTGAGCTGCTCTGCGAAGTAGTCACACTGTCCCCCAAACCCCATTGCTTTCTCCTTCCTCAGAGCTACTGCTCAGCCTCCTCTAACACAATGTTGAGATTTGAGCTGAAATCCGTCAGCAGCCCAAGTGGGAGGTATCTCTACTTATTTTTAACGCCTGTAGCATTGAGAAGTTGTTCAATCCAGTTAGCCTTTGGCATATATGGCTTTACATTGTTCTTTTACAGGGACTGTTTTGTTTTCCCAAATTCAGTGGGCATGCAAGTCATATATGATTGTCCCTCTTCCCATCCACATGATTCAATTATCAGTGAATACTTACTGATTTTTGAAAGGCTTATTTTACATGTAGAACTGTTCTGGTTTTGTTCCAAAGGGAAGAGCTATTTACTTTAGCAAAACTTACCTGGGCTTCACACTCACTTCTGAATATATTAGCAGCCCCCTCCCCCAAAA
The DNA here is from genome assembly GCF_002007445.2 of Ailuropoda melanoleuca. Taxonomy (NCBI): domain Eukaryota; kingdom Metazoa; phylum Chordata; class Mammalia; order Carnivora; family Ursidae; genus Ailuropoda; species Ailuropoda melanoleuca. Next base: position 37,355,543 of record NC_048225.1, read on the forward strand.
AAACCTTTGTGCTAATCCGGAATTCAGACCAGACTTCTTAAAAAGATAGGGGTATTCAGTCAATATTTTAGCCCACAGGCTGACACTGAAAGCCTTAAGTACGCCGTGGAAATTATAGAATGAGTAGAAGCTTTGAAATCCATCAAATCAGAGTTGGGGTCCTCGGTCTGGTTCTTACTGACTATGGGGCTTTGAGATTCATTTGCTCTCTGAGCCTTGGTTTATTTGTAAAATATTGATAGCAATATCTATTTCACTGGGCTAGTGTGAGGATTAAATGAGACAACATAGAAGAAAGTACATAACACAATGCCTAGAACAGAGTAAGTGCTCATAAATGTTAGATAATTCTCAAGCTGAATGGGCCACTGATGTTGTTTTACAGGATGCCAAATCCTGTAATTCTAGGACAGAAGGACAGGAGTAGCTGTGCGACAAAGAGGAATACAGGATCTTAGTGACTATACCTGATGCCAGATGCCTGGAAAGGAGTGTTGTAAAGAAATAATGATTCTGAAGTTTGAATTGGCTTCTCTGGAAACCTTCAGGTTTAATGTAACAAATCACAAACTGTATCCTCAGCCTGAAATTATTTCAGTGATTTTGGGAAAGTATGGAAGAGCATTTCCCAAAGTTTGGTCCATTGAACAGTAGTCCTAAGAGCTAATTCATGAAAAATGTCAAGTAAGTTCGTGAAATGCTGCATTCTATATCACCCTCTTGGAGAGAGCCATACATATTAACATGTTATAGACTGAGAAACTTCATTTTAAACCGTTTAAACTTGGCGTTTCTCAAACTTATTTGACCACAAAACCTTTTTCACATAAAATCTGTCTACAGAGACCTTACTCTTTCAAAAAATAAGTTGCAGGAAATATTGCCTTAAAACAGCAACGTGCATCAGAACCGCTGAGGAGGGCTTGTTAGTGTACAATTGCGGGGACACATCCTCACTATTTCTGAGTCAGTAGGTCTGCATTAGGGCCCAAGAATTTGTCTTCCTTTTTTTAATTATTGTTTTTCAGATTGAAGTATAGTTGACATATATATTAATTTCAGCTGTACAGCATAGTGGTTTGACAATTATATACGTTACAAAATGCTCCCATGATAAGTATAGTTACCACCTGTCCCCATACAAAGTTATTACAATATTATTGTCTATATTCCCAGCATAGTGTATGCTGTACTTTTCATTCCTGTGACTTACTTATTTTATAATTGGAAGTTTGTACCTCTTAATCCTTTTTTTACTTATTTCACCCATGCCCTCAACCTGCTCTCTGGCAACCACCAATTTATTCTCTATATTTATGAATCTGTTTCAATTTTGTTGTTGCTATTTGCTCATTTGTTTTGTTTTTTTGATTACACGTATAAGTGAAATTATGTAGTTTTTGTCTTTCTCTGTCTGGCTTTTTTCACTCAGCAGCATACACTCTAGGTCCATTCATGATGTAAATGGCAAATTTTTATTTCTTTTTATGGATGATAATATTCTAGTGTGTGTGTGTGTATACATATTACATCTTCTTTATAAATGCTGCAATAAACATAGAGGTGCATATATCTTTTCAAATTAGTGTATTTGTTTTCTTTGGATAAATTCCACCCAGAAATGGAATTACTGGATTCTATAGTACTTTTATTTTCAGTTTTGTGAGCAACCTCCATACTGTTTTCCAGAATGGCTGCACCAATTTATACTTCCACCAACAGTACACAAGGATTCCTCTTTTTCCACATCCTTGTCAACAATTTTTATTTCTCATCTTTTTGGTACTAGCCATGCTGACTGGTATAAGGTGATATCTCATCATGGTTTTGATTTGCATTTCCCTGATGATTTGTAACGTAGAACATCTTTTCATGTGTCTGTTGGCCATCTGGATGTCTTCTTTGGCAAAATGTCTATTCAGATCATCTGCCCCTTTTAAAATCAGATAATTTGGTGTGTGTGTGTGTGTGTGTGTGTGTGTGGAGTTGTATGAGTTCTTTATGTATTTTGGATATTAACCCCTTATCAGATATATCACTTGCAAATATCTTCTCCCATTCTGTAGGTTGTCTTTTGGGTTTTTTTGGTTGTTTCCTTTGCTGTGCAAAAGCTTTGTAGTTTGTTGTAGTCCCAACTGTGTATTTTTTATTTTGTTTCCCTTGCCTGGGGACATATCCAGAAAAATATTGCTAAGGCCAAAGTGTATGAGTTTACTTTCCATGTTTTCTTTTAGGAGTTTTATAGTTTCAGGTCTCACATTGAAGTCTTTAATACATTTATGAGTTTATTTCATGCATAAAACAGTCATTCAGTTTCATTATTTTGCATGTAAGTTTCCCAACACCATTTGTTGAAGAGACTTTTTCTCCCCATTGCTATTCTTGCCTCCTTTGTCATAGATTAATTGACCATATAAGTATGGGTTTATTTCTAGGCTTTCAATATTGTTTCATTGATACATGTGTCTATTTTTAAGCCAATATTATACTGCTTTCATTACTATGGCTTTGTAGTGCAGTTTGAAATCTGGGATTTCCAGCTTTTTCCTTTCTCAAGATTGACTTGGCCATTTGAGGTCTTTTGTAGATCCATACAAATTTTAGGATTTTTTTGTTCTAGTTATGTGAAAAATACTATTGGAATTTTGACAGGGTTTGCATTGATTCTGCAGATTGCTTTGGGTAGCATAGACGCTTTAACAATATTAATTCTTCTGATCCATGAGCATGGTATATCTTTCCATTTGTTTGTGTCATCTTCTATTTCTTTCATCAATGTCTTCTAGTTTTCAGAGTACAGGTCTTTCACTAAATTCCACTTGGCCAAATTTACTCCTAGGTATTTTATTCTTTTGATGCAATTGTAAATAAAATTGTTTTCTTAATTTCCCTTTATGCTATTTCGTTATTAGTGTATAGAAACACAATGGATTTCTGTATGTTGATTTTGTATCCTGCAAGTTTACTGAATTCATTTATTAGTTTTATAGTTTTTTTGGTGGAATCTTTAGGGTTTTCTGTATATAGTATCGTGTCTTCTGCAAATAGTGGTAGTTTTACTTCTTCTTCAACAATTTGGAAACTCTTATTTCTTCTTCTGGTCTGATTGTTGTGGCTGGACTTCCAAACTACATTGAATAAAAGTGATAAGAACAGACATTCTTGTCTTGTTCCTGATATTAGAGAAAAAGTTTTCAGCTTGTCACCATTCATTATGATGCTAGCTGGAGAAGAATTTGTATTCCTAGCAAGTTTTCAGTTGATGCTGATGCTGCTGATCTGGCGACCACACTGTGAGAACTACTGTTATAGAATATAGAAATTCCACCATGCTCTTTCATATTATCCCCTATAACAATGCTTTTTGAATATTAATGTGCACACTGAGTTTTTTTTTAAGATTTTGTTTGTTTATTTATTTATTTAGACAGAACATGAGTTGGGGGAGGGGCAGAGGGACAGGGAGAGAATCTCCAGCAGACTCCACACTGAGCATGAAGCCTGACATGGGGCTCGACCCCACAACCCTGAGATCATGACCTGAGCCAAAAGCAAGAGTTGGACACTCAATGGACTGAGCCACCCAGTTGTCCTCCTGGTGTTCTTCTTAAAATAAAAATTCTGATTTAGTAGATGTGGGGTGGGTTCTGAGATCTGCAGTTTGAAAAGATAAGGATGATCTTGGTCCATGGACCTGACTTTGAGAAGTAAGTTAATAGAATGTGATACTGCCTAAGCTCTTTTACTGTCAAGTAATGAGGCATCTGTCTAGGAAGAATTCTGGTAAGTGTCATTGTAAATTCAGAGTTTGCTAGGAAAGTAAACTGATTTCCTTTGTAGATCTGGATGAGCACATATAAAATTTCACACAGGATTTGTGTGGAGGAAGGCTTGTTTCTGCTGACATTTTCTGTTATACTAACACAGACTTGAGTAAGAGTCTGTAATCTTTTCTTCGTATGACTTAGCCTAAACTTTAGCCTAAATCTTTTCTTCATATGATTTAGCCTAAACCTTATAGTCATCTGAATGAAAGCTTGTATTCCTTAGCTGTGTGTCACAGAGATCCAAAATACAATGACTTAAACAAGATTTGTCTCTCATGTAAAAGTCCAGCTTTACTCTAGGAAACCATCAAGGGCCCAGGTTCCTTCTGTTCTGTTGACTCACCATCCCTAGAGTGTTGCATTTATTTCCATGGTTACAAGGACAAGACTCATATGTTACACATATTCTTTGATCATATATCATTGACCAGAGTCTAGTCAGATAGCAGAGATGACTAGGCCGTCATGTGTACAGCTAAAAGTTGTATTTCAATCAAAGAAGGAAAGAGACAATGACTAGTCTTTTTTTACAGCAGAAATGCTGATAACACCAATTCCTGAAAGGAGAGGGAAAATGGGGCCATGGGAATAGCAATTTGCTTGAGGAACAATCATGTAAAGCATAAGGATACGGTTGTGTGTTACTCTGGACATGGTGGAAAGTTCTGTTGTAAAGCACCCCATTTCCTGGTTTCTATTTCTATCTCAAAGGTAACAGAAGATAACTACAAGGATGATAGATGTTTCAGCAACAAATTATTATAAACACAGTTAAAGAGGTTCCAAGAGTCCTGCAAGGAAGGAGCCAATCCCTGTGAATAGCAGAAGCTAACAATATGTTCTTCTATTGTTTTGAATCCCAAGATATAGGAGGGCAGCCTTTTTTGTTGTTGCTGTTGTTGAATTCTTTGATCACTTTGTTAAACAATCTGGAATTCAGCCCAATTTTCACTAGAGGTTTCATTTATTCCAGGACACACCCAAAGAAATCAAGCTGCAGAACATCCATAGCAACTGAGTGGCACTATTTAGTGTAGCATGTGGCTGTCATTCATGGTCAACTCCAGGAAGCACCCTCTTATGTGTGGAAAACCTATCTCCCCCATGAACGGAAAGTCCACTCTGTCTCCATCCCTACTGTACTTGTCCACGTCCAGAAGGCATCAGGCCAAGTAAATTTTACCCGTGGAGCTCCGTATTTCAGAATCAAGTTTTGGTAATTAAGATGAAAATAAAGACATAAATTAGAGCTTTATTTAAAAGATCTTAAATGTTGTGATGTAAATAACTTTGTTTTTTATTTCCTTAAACAGCCACATTTGAATGATCTCCAGTGAAGATAAGGTCAAATTCATTAGATGATAGAGAGTCTCTTGCACAACCAGGGGAGGTCCAAAGAGCTGACTGGAGGATGAATTAGGAAACATTTATATTATGCATAGTGAACTCTTCCTTGGTCAATCTCTCACTTCTCTGACTTAATGTAATGGCCCATCTTCGAGTAGTCAAGCAATGATCTAATTTATTATAAAATGGATGCAGTTTATTGAGAAAATCAGGTCAAAGTGCTCAGCTGTTTTCATGAGAGAAAAATCAGACGATGAACAATTATATGTTATTATGACTGAAAAACAAAATTGACGGGAACAGTACCATATAAATGGAGCATGATGTAACTGTCTACCAGCCTCGCCTTAAAGGAAACAGGTTGGTGACACTTCCCTTTTAAAATGGTACCTTTTCCCAAGGACTTCTTGTCTTAAAAACTTCCGATACATGAGCTGGGATGTGATCTTCTAGTTGGAACTTCTCTTTTCTCCTGAGTGGAACATTATAACTTCCACGTCACTTTTGTTTATTACCAGAAAGCAGGCTATATGGCTTTTGTTTACTTTCTCTAACGAGGCCCGCTGGGGATTGGCACCTCTTAGGCAGATTTCTTTAATAAGGAATGGTTCTATTCCTCCCCAGTGTGGCTGGTATCACTCAACAGTGTCATTCAGTTGTGAGCAAGTTCCTTAAATCACTGTGGAAAGGGTTCCAGGTAGCAGGAATTCTAGGATTCCTCATGCATGACCTGTGTCTCAGGTGACCTACTTACTATAAGCAAGTCTTTCACACATTCTCTTTCAACCGTGATGAAAAGTAGGCTATACAAAAGCCAACAGGTACAGCCTGTCAGATTAAATCCCAAACCAACCTTGATGTTAAAAGCTTGAAACAGAGAGGACTTATCAAGTTAAACTTACATGTGAGAATCATGAATTCTTAGTGTCCAGAGAAAACTAGACTTTTATACTCGGCATGACAATAGTTTTATTAGAAGACAAGTCAAGTTGAATAATTTCCATGTAGGTTAATGTCTCACCAATACATAATACTTAAAGTGGAAAGAAGCAAATTTTTGAAAGCACTCTTTTTCTTTTGCGACTGTAGAAATACACTTGGAATTTATTTAAGCACAAGCTTTAAAGCCTTTTTTACCACTGATGTTAAATAACAAGAGGAATAAATAACATGTGGGAAAATACCGTGCACTTCTCAGCACTAGCCATGAATCACTTTTTTTCTATCGCCCTTCAAAGAGTAATATTTTCAGAGGACAATGTTAAATATGTTGGTAGTGACATTTATGGCAGAGTTAAGGCCCAACAGAGAAGCTCAATTACCTGATTTCATGATGATTTTCGTAATCTTTGATTAGCTCTGTGAGAATGGATAGGCAGGCATGTGCAATGCTCTCATGACTAAATCACACCACCAGCCAGTGGTCAGCAGTATGCAATGGCACCCACACCCTGCCAGCTCAGGAGCCCAGGCCAAGCGGTTGTGAGGCGGAGTGGCGCAGAGCGTATACCCAAGAGCCAGGAGTGAACCTGACTCCTATCTGTTGGCCTTTGGGCAAGTTGCCTAGTCTATGTAAGCCTGTTTTCTTGACTAAAAAATGAAATAGGTGCAGCTGCGTGGCTCAGGTGGTTAAGTGTCCGCCTTCAGCTCAGGTCATGATCTCAGGGTCCTGGGATCCAGTCCCGTGTCAGGCTCCCCACTCAGCAGGGAGTCTGCTTCTCCCTCTGCCACCACCGCCCCCCCCCACCGCTCGTGCTCTCTCTCTATATATATATCACTCTCTCTTTCAAATAAATAAATGAAATCTTTTTAAAAAGTGAAGTAAGATAACACGTACCTCACAGGGTTGTTGTGCAGGAGAAATGAGGTATTTCTGCACTGCACTTAGCATGGGGACTGGTTCAATGAAAGTTAGATTTTCTGGTTATTATATTGATTACTATTACTACTTTTAACAAAATTAACTAGACCATTGTGATGTGAAAACTCTTATCTCCTTACCTTTTCTGTATGACTAACAAGAAAAGGTGAAAAACAAGAGTCCAGTTGACTAATCTGAACTAAACTAATTCTGCTCTGACCATTTTGCTGTGCTTTTAACCCTCATCCTTGCCTCACTGCCAAATGGGAAGAAAAATGGAGCCTCGATGGTTAATTTTTTTCAGATAATTTACAATCTGATGGCCCAGCCCTAGGAAGTATATCCTCAGTAGAGCCCTCCTGGGACTGGAGTGGGGTAAGGGAAGATGAGGGGGAGAAGGATTACCAAAACTTCTGTTCCCAATCAGACCTGAAGGAAAGGAGTGGGGCTGTAGATGAAAGATGGCTACACAGGGTAAGGTGACATAAGACAGGGGCTCCTCCGTTGGCGCCCATGTGCCTCTTCATTCGGCTTGCTTTATTCTTTTGTCAGAGGTCTTAGTCTTTGGCCAGAATCAAGGCAACTGCTGTCCTCCTGACTGACAATTATTGGCCTGTATAAATAACCAACCCCAACAAAAGTTATTGAGGTGCTAATGAAAGCCCGTAGGACTCTAAGACTGGAGAACTTCGTGGGATGGGAATGTGATTTCCCATTGCCTGAATAAATGTTTCTGGACACAGTGCCATCCGGCCTTTAGCAACTAATCTAGATTTCTTCATTTGTGAAATGAAGATACGACTTGAAGTTTGGTTTTATTTTTTAGAGAAATAAATGAGCTGAGGTATGTGCACTTATAAGGGTCTCTCTAGGAAATGGCACACACACTCACACAAATTGTTAATTAAGGAGGGCCCAGTAGAGGAACTATTTACAGTGGGACGGGCAGATTTTTAGGAAAACCCACAGGGATGACGTGCCCTCGAGAAGGCAGTGGGAGAAACATTCCTGCCTCTAGGTCCAGGCAGGCAATGGGAAGGAGTGTTTACAGGAACCCTAGGGAGGACTGCTGGATGGAAGCTGTGGCTTTCATAGAGGGATGCAGCCAACTTGTAGTGGCTCAGTGAGGAAGGCACCAGAGGAATGGATTTCTCACCAATCTGACGTCTTCTGACGTCCTTCCTCTACCTCCAACACCAAACCTAATTGGAGGCCAGAGCTCAGGAAGCCCACTGAGGCCTTCTGTACAGGGTAGTTTTCCAGAGCCCAGAGCAAAACGGAAAAGAAGGGAAAGTAGATCTGGAGGGTAAAATGGAAGGCAACGGAGAACATTATCAGGTACATAGTATCTTGCCTGGCACATAGATAGTAATTATAATTACTGCAATACGAAAGAATACACAGACCAGGTTTCAGAGTTTAGTTCCATATTTGGGGGTTGAGGAGCAGATAATTCCAGAGTTTTTTAGAAATGTTCAAAGTTTATAAGTATAAACTTTCTAAATGTTTCATCAATAAGTTTCAGTCTGCTTATTGTCAAGAGGATTTTTCCAATAACACTGTAACATGCTGCAAATAGAAGTTTAATGGTATTGCTCCAAATTACTGGGGAAAAAGAAAACATTAAGTGTGACAAGTCTGGGAATAAATATAATTCTGTCATCCAGTTCTTCAGTTTGAACTTCCTTTTCCTCTGGAGTGTCACACTTCTCTAGAGACCCTTCCTCAGGTCAGTTAGTGAAACAAATAGCATTTTAATTTAATGCTTTTTTAAAAATATTTTATTTATTTATTTGAGACAGAGAGAGATTGAGCACAAGCAGGGGGAGTGGCAGGCAGAGGGAGAAGCAGACTCCCCACTGAGCAGGGAGCCTGACATGGGGCTCAATCCTAGGATCCTGGGATCATGACCTGAGCCGAAGGCAGATGCTTAACTGACTGAGCCACTCAGGTCCCCCATCCATGCTTTTAATAAAAGCCACACTGAGTGGAGAATTTAGCTTTTCCTAATCCAAATGAAAAAAAGACTTATAATTTATCATTGGTGACGAAATTTTACACATAAATAATTTTAAAGAGGGATGGAGTTGTTGTGGGGTAAATTAATGTGTTTTAAACCTATTTCTTGTGGGTCAGGAATCCTTAATGAGAAGGTTCCTTCTTATTTTGACTATAAAACTTCAAAGGACTCTAGAAAATCTGCTTCATTCACAGTCTTTCCCAGTCATTAAAAATTTAGGTTCTGCAACTGTTGTCTCTCTAGTCATAGGGCTGATTGGCCTTAAAAACAGCTACACAAAGGGACACCAGGGTGGCTCAGTTGGTTAAGCATCTGACTCTTGATTTTGGCTCAGCTCATGATCTCAGGGTCATGGGATCCAGCCCTGAGTTGGGCTCCGTGCTCAGCACATAGTCTGCTTGTCCGTCTCCCTCCATTCCTCCCCTTGCTCTTTCTTTCTTACTCTAAAATAAATGAATAAAACCTTTTAAAAGGAGGCACCTGGGTGGCTCAGTCGTTAAGCGTCTGCCTTCGGCTCAGGGCGTGATCCCAGAGGTCTGGGATCGAGCCCCACATCAGGCTCCTCCGCTAGGAGCCTGCTTCTTCCTCTCCCACTCCCCCTGCTTGTGTTCTCTCTCTTGCTGACTGTCTCTATCTCTGTCAAATAAATAAATAAAATCTTTAAAAAGAAAGTCCAACTACACATGGGGAGAACATAGGAATATAGAGATAATATACTTCACATTAGAGATGACTTTTGGGATACTTGACTTAATAAAAATTAGTAACTGGCAGTGACCAGTTTTAAGATATATGGGAGCTTGAAAGAGGTTTATATAAGCTCTATATGAAGAGTTTTGTTCACTTCCCATGTTCCTTAGCTGTAGAGGAATGCTCTATCAAAATTAAGGAGTAAACCTAGAAAAAAGGAGACTTGGGATCCAAGAAACCAGGGATTTAACACAGGACAGTGGAATCCCAAGAGGATGCCAAAGGGAAGTGCCAGTTTCACAGTTGTCCTGAAGGCCAAGGAGGACAATTAGTCCAAATTGGAACAGGAGGACAGAAGGTACCAGGAAGGAATACACAACCCCCCCCCAAAAAAAAACAAAAAAACCCAAAAAAACCCAACAGCCACCCCCAAAAAACACTGATTAAAGAAACAGAGATATAGTGCACCATTTTCCTTGGCAGTGAAAAATACATGCAAGCCATAATACTAAAAAAGCAAAATAAGATTTTCGTGGAGAATGTGTTACGACTCTGTTTGAAGATGTGGTTGGAATGCGGAGAAATATTCTGTATGAAGTCAATGCAAAAGGCTAAATTCTCACTTTCATATTTGAGAGACCATAGTTTCTGAAACTGAAAAATTAATAGTGCTATAAGTATGTTATTTAGAAATATGGAGGTAAATACCAAAAGAAACTACCAAAAAAGTTCAAAGTGGTTGCCTCTTAAAAAGGGGGACAGAACTTGTCTCTTGTTATAAGTCTTATTTGATTCTTTAAACACACAATTAAAATAAAAACTAAATTTAAAAAAAGAAGAAGGCTTTTCACTTGATTGACACTTTGTCTAGATACAGAATTCTAAGTTGGACATGTTTTCCTTCAGATGTTGTAATGCTATGCTCCATTATCCTTTAGCTTCTGATGTTGCTACTGAATTTCAGTATCAAATTGAATGTGAGCCCCCTCCCTTTTATTTTTTTCATTTCAGGATGATTTTAGGATATTCCTATTATTCTCAGTGTTCTAAAATTTTATGATGGTACATCTTGGCATAGGTCTGTTTTCATCTGCTGTATTGGTCATTCAGTGGATCCTTCTAATCTGGAAACAAATGTCCTTCAATTTCGAGAATTTCTGTTATATTATTACTTTGATTTTTTTCCCCTTCTTTCTGTTAGCGCTTAAATTTCTGAATTAAGATCTTAGATCTGCTGGATGGGTCCTTTAATTTTCTTATTTTTTCTATTTTCCTTTCTTTTTGTCTCTTTGTTGTACTTTCCGTTCCCTAAACATTTCTTTTTCTATGGCATTCTATTCTTGTTTTATGTTTATTCCTGTTTATGTCATCATGTTCCCTAAACTCATTAACAAAATAGAGAAGTCATTTAAGCAGATATTATTTAAAAGATGGTGAGAAGCTTGTCTCCATATCCATTGAAAACATAAGGGAGTAAAACAGCCTTAAGATACATAATGAGTAATACTTTACATAGAGGGGAATCAAAGTAGGGTGGACAACCAGGATTTGGTCTGCTCAGCCTCTCCTTTTAAAAAGTTCCCCTTTCCACATGGTTCCATCCACATGGTTCTATCGGTACCTACCATGATGTATGACTTTCTCCACCATTCACTTGACTAGTCTGGTGTAAGGACCTGAGCCAAGGTGATTCAATCAATCACAATTTTTCTCTGGGAAAATTTTGTATTGGAACGGAGAAAAAGAGACCAGTATTTTTCTGGGCACCTAAACCAGCAGATATAGAAATTGACAGTTCTTAGGAACCATGTTTCCTGCCAGGTGAACCTGAGAAGCAGTGGAATTCCACAGGAAAAACTAGCACACATGCACAAGCAGCTGCACAGAGGAAGGCAATTAGTGGAGAAGGAGATAGAGTCGCAGAGGCATCAGGATCCCAGGGTCCTAAGCGAAGTCACCTCTCTGTCCTAGGGATCTCAATAGCCTCATTAAATTCTCCTTTTTGCTTAAGCTAGTTCGAGTTGGCCTCTCTCTCCATGGTAACAAAACCTTCCTAATTAATACGCTCAGTTTATTTGATGCTTTCTATGAACTAGGCAATGTATTAACGCTTTATATTCTTTATCTCATTGAATCTTCACAACAACCTGTGAGGTTGGTAAAATTATTTTACACAGGAAGACACTTTATAAATCCAACTGCTGTATAATAGACGCCACTATCTAGATGTTCCCTGATGTAAATCAGCATGTCAAAAACACACCACTTCTCCATCTATAAAATGGGGAAAGCTGTTCTCACTGCCTGAACTGCTCTTTTCCCTACATACACCTAGCTGACTCCTTCTTACCTTGAGGTGCCAGCTTAAATGTTCTCAGAGGAGACTGTACTGCCTCCCCAATCTAAATTAGGTTCCTCAATAACACCTTATTTCCTTCTCCAACAATGTAATTACACGGTTAGTATTTTGTTTAGTTGTTTTCATTTGCACTCTCCTGTGCTTGACTAGGAAGTCCAGGATAGCAGCGTTATTTGCCATTATAGCCCCTGCACCTAGCACCGTCCCTGCACATGGAAATCGCTCCATAAATGTGTTTGGGGACATCAAATATTTCTAAATATTTTCTTTTATGTATCTTTCATCAACAACTTTCAACAACTTTCAACACCTGTTCTTGAGGGAGTAGTAACATGCAGGGCACTCTGCCAGGGCCTAACTGAGCCAAAGACACAGACAAAGATATGACTTCTCTTCTGAAGGGGTTCACAGTATAGCGTAAGACTCAAGTAATTATAATACAAGGGGAGAAGTTTTATAACAGAGATATAAACAAAGTGCCATGGTTACAAAGGCAGGAAATAATCGAGATAGAATCCAGGAAGTTAAAGTGAGGGAAGGAAAGAAAGGAATTGCCAGGGTTGCCATTCAAGTGGTTAGATTCTTTATGTCTCTATCTTGATACGGTTTTCCCCATAACCCCTTCCAATTTATAAGACCTGGAGCAGAAGTGACAGTAAGTATCTTCTCAAGTTGAGGTATATGCAAACCATAATTTTCTTGAAACTTAGAATCATCCATATCATTGGCTTATCTCTATATCACTCCGCAAAGACACTGAGTCTAGCTGTCTGCCTAGGCCCGGGTTCTTCAAAGAAGCCCAGGCCTGTAATATGGGTCAGGCCTTCCCCACCTCCCCACCAACTGCCACTTCTGCTTTTCTGATGCTGAGATTAGAGGACAATGGCTTTGATCCCTTTTAACACTCAAAGAATAATGTTCCTCTGTCACAACACTGTCCCAAGTATTCTCATTACAATGGCTGGTTTCATGGACAATTACCTGTCTGAGGCCTGTGTTCTCTCCCACTCATCTCTAACCTAGTGCTCCATCAATGCAGATTAGGGACTATTCCTCTAGCCATGATCTGGAATAGAATTCTTTCTCTAGCTCCCCTACATCTATGTTACTTGTCAGGGACATTTCAAATCAAACCTTTCTTTGGGGTTTGCATGTGGATGTGAGTGAGTGATTGGGGTTGATGTGAGGGAAAACAAATAGTTTTGGCAAATCATCATTACCGCTAGTAAAACCTATAAAGGATGCAACAGGAGGGAAAAATGCAGATCGTAACTGTGTACCTTTTTAATCTCCGAATTTTAAATATTTAACACCATTATCACGTAGTTACATCAGTAGTCCTAGAAATTAGACACCCACCTGAAAGACTTTCCTAAAAAGACCCCACTGAAATGGAACAGACCAATAGAAAAAGTGTTGTCTAGTGTCCCAACTTTAAAGAACTATGAAATGGGGGGGGGGGAAGGAAGCATTTTCAAAATTAAAATATTTTCCTTTCAAACCAAAAGCTTGCTTCATCTATTGATTCATCAAATATTAATTGATACACACCGGAGAGGTCAGCTTTGTATATTGGTTGAGAGCCCCAGCTCTGGCTGCAGACAGAATTCCATTTTTGCCATTTATTAGTTCACTGTCCTTGGGCAAGTTACTTAGCTTTGTGTGCCTTGGTTCCCTCATCTGTAAAATGGATATAAATATTAGAATTATCTCATAGGATTGTCATCAGAATTCTGTATAGTGGTTAAGAGTATTTGACACCACATCAGTATAATTACTCTTAACCTTCATTTTCTTTCAGCCGTGAGGTTAACGTCAAATATTTTTGGAGGGCACTGAAAAATCCTTAAAGTGAAACTATTTGATTAAATTAAATCCTAAACGTGAGGGCATCCTACATCTCTCTAAATAGGGGCACAGGAAGATGGATAACCAAGGTACAGTGAGAACTCCAACACGGATAGGGGACAATCCCCTCCTCCTCTGAGTTCTCCCGGGTGCCTTACAGATGCTAAAGCCTTGCAAATAGATGGGCTCCTCAAATTTAAGTTCGTGGTCACCTTTAAAGTGCTCCAGGGAACTACAAGCCTGGGGTCCCTCCAGCTCTAAGCCCCCATCCGGGCGATCTCCGAGGCGCCCCCTCTCTCCGGTTATCCCGCCCTCCTCCGCCCGCCTTCCCTCACTCGGGTCTCCTGCCCCAGTGCTGCTGGCCCGCAGCGCCCCGCGCGCCCCAGGGGGGCCCCTCGCGCGCCAGCACCGCGGTGGGCCGGGCCGCGTCACTGCGCATGCTCCTCGCCGCGCGGGTGGGGTGCCAGGGGGGGAGGCGGGCGCTGGGCGTGGGTCGCGGCGGGGCGCCGGACCCGGACAGTCGCGGGGGGCTTTGGCTACTGGCTGTTTCTGGTCGAGGCTCTTGGGGTCGTGGGTCTGGCATGGGTTTTAACTGAAAACCCAGCCGAGCAAACCTCCCCGGAACGTGGGGGGAGCAGAGGCTCGGGAGGTGACCGACCTCGGGACCGCACCCGAGCAGGAACCCGGTGACCAGAGAGCTGGGCTGGCGACAAACGGGGCCTACAAAGGGCATCAGATGGGCGCGCGCGAGGGTGTGTGTGTGTGTGTGTGTGTATGTGTGTGTTGGGGGTTGGGGTGCGTTGTGTATACACCTCAAAGGCAAGAGAAAGCCTGCGCTGTGACTCTAGCGGTTTTCTCCAGTGATGCTTGAAGGCTTTCAAACGCCGCAGCCCCGTTCGGAGCCCCGGGTGAATCCTTCATTCACCCTGTGCCACCCCTGAAGTGGCGAGCGCGACGTGCTGATCAGACTGCACTGGAGAAACCTGTAGCTAGTTCACATGCCCAAGTTTGTTTTCCTGCGATCCTGTGGTCTTATCTGGTCTTATCTTCCTGGTGACTGGGAATGCCAAACATTGTTTATGGTTTCCTGGTGTCAAGAGGAAAACTAAAGCAAGGATCAGGATAGTAATGTCATTGTTCCGCCCAGTTATATGCGTTATATTTAGGAATATTTTTAATTCGATGCCGAATGATTAAATGATTTTTTTTAAAGTTGAGCTTTAAAGCAACACTTCATTATAGTCACTAATAGGCTGGCGTTCCTGTAATAAGGGGCAGGGCACTTTGCAGGTAATTTCTTTCAAGTCATAATAATGTAGAAATAAACCTAGCATTTTATTGATTGTTTACTGTGTGTCAAGCAGCGGGCTAAGTGCTTTACATATGCATTGTTTCCTTTAATCTTTAACACAATTGGGTGAGGTAGATGCTATTATTATCCCCATTACAGTAATTTTAAGCTAATTAATGGCAGAACCCAGGTATGAACCCAGGTTTATCTGTTTTAAATTCACTAACAACACATCTTAGGACGTGGAGAAACGTGCATTCTTATGCGTTGCTGGTAAAAGCAGTATAATGTATTTATCCTTAAAAATGCACATATCCTTTGACCCAGCAGCTTTACCTCTAGAAATATTTCCCAAGCAAATGAGCCAGGTAACAAGTACTTACATCGAGAACTGTTCACTACATTAATTGTAGTAACTTTCTAAATGTCCAATTAAAGGAAAATGTTTAGGTAAATTGTGATATAGCCTTATAGTCGTGTACTGAATAGCCATTAAAAGTAGTATGGGAAGATGTTTACCATACACATTTTTATTAACCAAAAAAAGGTTCCAAATTATTTTTTAAAAGTTATGTCTGCTCATTCAGTACATACTCAACAAGCTTCTCCTCTATGCCCGACACTGTGGTAGGCACTTGGGATGCATCTGTGAACAACACAGATCAAGACTGCTGTTCTTCTAGGGGCTTGTATTCTAGTAAGAGGAAGCAGACAGTAAACAGTAAAGATAATAATCAACTAACTATATATTATGTTGAGCGAAAAGTGCTGTGGAAAAAAGGGCAGAGTACAAGAAATCAGAAGTCAGGGCCGGGGCTGGACAGTTAAAGTATTTTATAAAATGGTCAGGATGGATCATATTGAAGAGGTGAGGTTTGTGTAAAGACCTGGAGGGGATGAGGGAACTAGTCAAGTGGATAGCTGGGCAAAGACATTCCAGGTAGAAAAAATAGCTAGAATAAAGACAAACAGCAAGCAAGGAGGCTAAGGTGGCTGAAACACAGTGATCGAGATGGTGATGCGGCTAGGTTACGTAGGGTCTTGGCGGTCATGTGAAGACTTTGGCTTTTATGCTGAGAGAATGGGGAGCCAGTGCAGGGTTTCAGCAGAGAAGGGACATGATCTGACTTAAATTTAAAAGGATGACACCAGCTGCTATGTGAAGAACAGACTGTAAGGGGCAGAAGTAGAAGCAGATGGGCATTTCTGAAAGGCAAGAAAGAGATGTGCATGTTCCTTACAGAAGTACGGTTGTAGCAGTGCGAGTGGAGAGAGGTGGTTAGACTCTGGATGTACTTGAAAGTAGAACCAGCATAGTTTCCTAACAGACTGGATAGGGGTTTAGTGAAACAGGAAACAAAGATGACTCCAGGGACCTGAGTATCCAGACGAACAAAATTACTTTGCCATTAAATAGGATGTTACGGTGGTTTTATAGAATGTCTACAGGTTTTTTGATGTTTGTCTCTTTAAGAGGAAGAACTTAATTTTCTTCCCTTGGAGTGTGGATTGGATTTAGTAACTTCCTTCTAATGGATAGATGATGGTGAAGTGATAATGTGTGACTTCAAAGCCAGATCCTAAAAGACATTGTGCCTTGTTCCCTCTTTTTTGGATCACTCCCACTTGGGGAGAAGCCAGCTGCCATGTTGGGAGGATACTCAAACAGATGTTGGGTAGGCAATTAGATTTATTTCTAGAGTTAGCGAGAGGTCTGGTCTAGAGATATAAATTTGGCAGTCATCAGCGTGTAGATAGTATTTAAAGCCGTGAGACTGAATGAGAAACATATAGGAGTGATGTATTTGTGTATACTCTAAAATGTTACCAGTGGTTATCTCCGGGTGGTGAGGTAATTTCAATTTCAAAAATGTTGCTTATTTATATATATTCTGATTTTCTACAATGACCAAATATTATTTAATTTTAAAAAGATTTTTAAAAATTGATATCTATGTAAAATGCACTGGTAGAGATGTTAAGATACAGGTTTCCTTAAGCTGTACAAATAGCCTTTTGTATAGCTTAAGAACTACACTTTATTTCATAGGCAGTGGGGACCTCTGGAAGGTTTCTTGCAGTGCATGTTTTTACCACTTCAAAAATGAATAAGATAGTTACTGTTTCCATCTTACATATATAGTAGTTTGTAGATTTAGATAGCTACATTATGTTGTGTTAAAAAAAGAAATTATTTCTACTTTTAGTTTGTCCACTGTCAAAATGTGATTTCCTTTATTTTGCTATTATAAAAGTAATACGTTTATTACTTTCTTCTTTTTTTTTTTTGCATTTTCCAGAGAAAGACAGTAAAAGATACTCATGATCCCATTGCACATCTCTATCCTTGTTAACTTATTCCCATTTTTAAAAAAAATTATTTATTTTAGAGAGAGAGAAAGAGTTAGCAGGGGGAGGGGCAGAGGGAGAGGGAGAGACTCTCAAGTCAACTGGATGCTGAGTGTGGAGACTGACCCAGGCTCACTCTCATGACCCTGAGATCATGACCTGAGCTAAAATCAAGAATTGGGTGCTTAACTGACTGAGCCAGCCAGGCGCCCCTTATTCCCATTTTTGATCTATTTCCTTGCTTCCATTTTAAATTAGCTTTTTAAAACACCATTGGATTCATATTGTGATTATCCAGCTTTTTCACACTCAGCATGATATACTTTTCCCTGTTTTACTAAGACTTCAAAACTGTAATTTAGTGTCAGTGTAATACTTTATAAAGCGGAGGTCCTGTAGTTAATTTAGCAATTTCCTGATTGTTGCGCATTTAGGTTGTTTCCAAATTTTCAACACAAATAATGTTTCAATCAACATCTTTATGCAGAAATCCTTTTTTCTATATACTGGCTTGTCAGAAGCGGAATTACTAGGAGAAACATTTTTAAAATTTCAAGACATATTGCTAAATTAATGTGATTTACTTTAATTCTAGCTACAATTAGAAATTTAGGTTGATTTTAGGTTAGGAGATTGAGGTTGAGACAATTGTCTGGGCAGTATAAGAGATCATACAAGTACTGCCTAATTTAACAATGTTCCAGTTTTATGCACCATTCATGTATGTGTATGGCATATCATGTATGGTATATAATATTGAATGAAGCTAGTGTCTCTTCTTCATATATAATTTTTCTATTTATAAATAGAAATAACTGTGTTTAGGTAGTTTGATATCCATTGCTTAGTAGTATTTTACCTTATAAGGCATTATTAATTCTTACCTATGGTAATCACGTAACACTTTTTAGAATTGCCAATTCAGTACTTGGCCAAAAATTACAGCAAGACTTTGACAAATAATAGACTTTGTATATAATGTAAATTGTATTTTCTAACTTCTAATTATGTTGCACAGGTGTTCTGATTTTATTCCTTCTTAACTTTGTTAAAGCTTTTACCATGTTAGGTTTTTAAGTGTTTGTGTCTTCCTCTAGTCTCTATTTCCTTCTGGCTGGCATAACATATTTTGCCTGCTCAGTATTATAGCACAGCTTGTAGCTCATAAATGCTCACAATTATTAATTATTGGTAGTAAGTTAACTAGTTTCTTGCCAAAGATTTACATTTAAAATCCTGTGCAGCATAATTTGCTTCTAATATATCATCGTGGGGGCTCCTGGGTAATGCAGCTGGTTAAGCATCTGACTCTTGGTTTCAGCTCAGGTCATGATCTCAGGGTCATGAGATTGAGCCCTGCTGAGCACAGAGTCTGCCTAAGATTCTCTTTCCCTCTTCCCCTTCTCCCCACACCCCGTGCACGTGTGTGCACTGTCTCTCAAGTAAGAATAAATAAATAAATCTTTTAAAAAAATTATCTCTCGAGGTGCTGGGTGGCTCAGTAGGTTAAATGTCCACCTTCGGCTGTGGTCATGATCTCAGGGTCCTGGGGTCGTGTGGTGTCGGGCTCCCTGCTTAGCAGGGAGTCTGCTTCTCCATCTCTCTTTGCCCCTCCTCACTGCTTGTGTGCTCTCTCTCTCTGCTCTCTCTCTCTCTCTCTCTCTCAAATAAAAAAAAAAAATCTTAAAAATCTATCATTGTGTAGGAAGGGGAAGAAAACTAGTATTTACCGATGACTTACTGCCAAGGACTAGGCCTGGCTTCCTCAATGTTATCTCATTTCATTACCATAAAACCCCTGTAAGGTAGAAGTTACTACTCTCATTTTGCACATGAGCAGGCAGGCCCTGGTTAAACACAAATCAGATCATATCGCTCCTGCAATCGTCTTTAGCCCTATATGCATTTGAAATGCAGTTTGTCTGAATTAAAATCTGCTGTAAGTGTCATACACACTGGATTTCTAAGACTTAGTATGAAAATAGAATGTAAAATATCTGGTTAGTAATTTTTTATGTTGATTGCATTTTGAAATGATCATATTTTGGGGGTTCCTGGGTGGCGCAGTCATTAAGCGTCTGCCTTCGGCTCAGGGTGTGATCCCAGAGTCCTGGGATCGAGCCCCACATCAGGCTCCTCCACTGGGAGCCTGCTTCTTCCTCTCCCACTCGCCCTGCTTGTGTTCCCTCTCTCGCTGGCTGTTTCTCTCTGTCAAATAAATAAATAAAATCTTTGAAATGATAATATTTTGGATCTATTGAGTTGCATAAGGTATGTTATTAAATTAATTTTACCTATTGCTTTTCCTTCTTTTTAAAAATGTGAATATTAGAAAAAGTTAAACGAGTGGCTTACGTTACCTTTCTGTTGTACAACACTGCTATAGGGCTTTCCTGTCACTCAGGGTGGTCTGCAAAGCGGTGTAGCATCTGTTCTCGGTAACCTCTGATCTCCTCTCCTCTCCTCTTTGTTCTCTCCCCTCTGGTTACTCTGCCCTCTTCCTACTTGAACACACCAGGCTCTCTGCATCCTCAGAGCCTTTGCCTTTTTTGTTCCCACTGCCCAATTGCTGTTCCCCCAGATATCTGCAGTATTTACCACCCCCTCCTCCTTTGGGTGTTTTTTAAAATCCTTCTTTCTGCATGAGGCCTAATTTGTCTGTCCTAACTAAAACTACAGGCTTTCCCTCCTTATTTTCCTTCTGAGTATTTAACACTAGGAATGCTCCCTATGTTACTTACTTATTGTCTCTTCCCTTTACTAGAATTTGAGCTCCATGAAGGCAGGAATTTCTGTCAGTTGTAGGAATTGCTTTATTCCCAGCATTTTATAGTGCCTGACACATATTGAGTGTTAACATTTGTGAAACTGAATTGAAAAGGATGGCAAGCTCTTGCATGAGTACATTCCGTCAGAAGGCACAGACCTTTGGAATGGGGGGGTTGCTCCTGGCAGTAGATGTTAGGAGAGGCCATGACAAATCTGTGGTGGACTCGTGCCTCTACACGGCCTCTGGCGTGTGCTCTGCTGGCAGTGCTCACATGCACAAAGCTGTCTTCATTACTCACCACTGCTCTCTTGTCTAGCAAGTCAAAAGGCAAGCCATCAGAATTTATTGTGCCAAGAAGGGCAACTCTTGTGTCTTACTCAGCTCAGGCTTTTAGAACAAAATACCTTCAGTTGGGTGACTTAAGCCACAGACATTTCTTTCTCATGGTTCTGAAGGTGGGGGAAGTCTGAGAACAAATGCCAGTTGATTCAGTTCCTGGTGAGAGCCCTCTTCCTGGTTTACCGATTGGCCATCTTCTTGCTGTGTCCTCACATGGTAAGAAGTGTCCTCTTCTTAAAAGGACAATAATCCCATCATACGGCTCTGCCCTTAGGACTTTATCTAACCCCCATTACATGCCAAAGGCCCTATCTCCCAACACTATCCCATTGGGGGATAGGGTTTTAATGCATGAATTTTAGGGAGGCACAAACATTCAGTCCAAAACCTCCTACTGACTACTTCCATATGCACATCTTTCTGGTTTTCTACAATGGAATGGTTCCAGGAGAGACGATGGAACACAGTTCTTCCCGCCTCTGCCTGTCCAACAAGGAGTGAACATTCAGAGGAGTGAGCAGTGGAAAGAGTAGTAGGAGATGAGATCAGAGAGGTAACAGTGACATGACAGTGTGAAATAACCCAGGGAAGGACATGGTGAGTGGTGCTGCCTTCCTTGAACCTGAGCCAGAAACTGTGAACCGGAAAGGGATTGTGGTTCTTGACAAGACTGATTTGAAAACTTCAGTCTTTCACTTACAATTTTAGATGCCTGTTGTACCAGACTCAGTGGAGGCTTTGATCATCCCTTTTCAGTTACTTTTATCAACTTTTTACTTGAATTTAAAATGTTAGTGGATCTCTATTATTCTTTCTTCAGCTCTATTCTTCCCCATACAATCTCTGAGTGACTTCATCCTGCCTTTTGATCCCAGTTATTTATTACCTACATTCTGATGTAATTCTCAAGTCTTTCTATTTAGCCCCAAAATTTCTCCTTACTTCTAGACCCTGTTTCTAACTGCTCATTCAGGATATAATTTCAGGTAACATGATTTAAAAATTAAAACTCGTATTTTCTCCCTAACATGCTTTCTCTTTTATGCATTTGTTTCTTCATTTGTTGAGCATCTACTATGTTACAAATATTGAGGATACACTAGCAGACAAGTCAGACATCATTGCTGTCACTTCATGGAGAATGCAGACGAATAGAATGGGCCCTTACAATACAGTATATTACAGGAGGATTGTAGGGTGCTGTGGGAACACCTGGGGGAGAGACTTAAGCCAGACTTGGGCTGAGGAAGCTACTGGGAAGAAGTGGTGTCTAAACTGAGACCTGAAAGAAGAGCAAGGAATAGTTAGACAAAGTAGTCAAAGCTGGAAGAGAAGAACAGGGAATGGGAGAATAGAGTATGATTCAGGAGGGAACAGCATATGTGAAGGCCAGAAGCAAGAGAAAAAAGGCCACTAAGGGAAGAGAAGTCATTCCCTATGGCAGAATTAAAGTCACCAGACTAGCTCAGATTCCCAGAACTAGTACTGGTAGGATTGGGATTCAACCCAGGCTTTTAAATTTGTGATCAGGGGCTCTGGACCACACGCCACTGTCTCCCTGTGTTTCCTTTCTCAGGGATCTCAGCATCCGTTCATTTTGCTCTGCGACAGTCCCCTAGGAAGCATCCTCTACTCCGTTATCTTCCACATCGAGTTGGTTATTGAGTCTTATTGTTTCTTTCCTCTAAATAATCATTCCTTTCTCTTCAACCAAACTTACTTAACTCAAGCCCTTACCAGTCTCTTGCCTGCACTGTGTTCTGATTGGTCTCTTTGATTTTAATGCTGCCGTTTTTCCAGTTGATCCTTGACACCACTGCCAAGGTGATGCTACCCTCATGCAGATCTGATCATTTCAACTTGAATTCTTTCTCTGGCTTTCACAGCTTATAAGATCAAATCCAGAGTCCTTAGCACAGTCCAGAAAATCTCTTCAAGCTTTCCAGCTAACCTTCTGCCATATACATATGCATTAAATAACTCTAAAGATAATCACGGTGGTACATACTCTCCAATCTGGAATGTCCCACTCATTCTCATGGCTTATGCCAATGCTAAAACCTTTCCTAAAGAATTCAAGAGTTAAATATAAGAAAACAATATTACTGCATTTTCCTACACTGTATGCCAAACTTTGGAACAAAAATACAATTTCTCATTTTGTATTTAGGTATTAGCTGGAGCTTCTAAAAGTTAGAAATGACTGGTCAACTCTATTTTTTAATAAACCTCATCCTCAGAAATCTAGGCCTCAATGGGCTCCTACGATTCAAAGATGCAACTTTTTAAGTATATATATCACTTTCCCAGATGTTTGTAGTTAGGTGTCTTTTAATGTATTCTTTAGATTCAATAACTATTTTGTATCATTCAAGCTAATCTAATCAGCCCCCAAACCTGATTTCTTCACCTACTCTTAGTTTACTTCGTTTAACAGATACATATTTCTTAGTATGTAATGTTACCTAAATAATATAGGCCAGACTGCAGAGAAAATCTTAGAGAGTTATTTCTTTAAATGTAGTTTTTAAAAATACATTTATGCATATACTTAGAACTTAGCTGCTAATGTGTCACAACGCTTTAATGGTCGATTTGAGAGGTGCCTAGGTGGCTCAGCCCATTAAGCATGTGCCTTTGGCTCAGGTCATGATTCCAGGGTCCTGGGATTGAGTCCCACATTGGGCTCCCTGCTCAGCGGGGAGTCTGCTTCTTCCTCTCCCTCTGCCTCTCTCCCCAGCTTGTACTCTCTCTCTCAAATAGGTAAATAAAATCTTTAAATTCAAACAGTTTATAAATATGCACTTCTTAAATTCCTAACATTGTTAAGAACGATTTTTCTTTCAAATAGTTTCAACTTTAAAAACCTGACTCTTTAATCTCATTGTTATAGTTTAAGAAGCTTCCTGGAATTATTCAATTTTTATGAAGGTTTTAAAGGTGAGGGGTGAGACAAATGGACTTAGACCAAAGAAATATATGTGAAAAGTTATTTTTCACATAAGTCATATTTAATGTTTCCTAAACCACGTAAAATTGAGAAATAATGAATTTAAGAAGTAGGGAAAAATTTAAACCATAAGACATTACACTGTTAAAATTAAGACAGTTTCTACTCAGTGTAAATTTGTTAAGACTGACTGAGAGCCCAGCTAACTTTTGGTTGGGAATTTCAGTGTACCTTGTAATTCTATTTTAAAAACTTGATTCTTTGAATTATAGAAGCAGTAGAACTAGTACTTATAGATTATTTTAACACCTCTAGATATTCAGGTTTAACTAAAAGATATTTAAAATGAATTATCTGCTGATGCCATTAAAAGTAAACTTATCCTTCAGACTTCATATTTTTTTAAGTTGTGAGAAAACTTTTTTTCTGACTTCCCGTTCCTGCTATGATCTCTTGGGAGGTATGCTTCAAATAACAGATGGTTCAATTTTTTGAAATATTGGTAGTGATAACTATCTTTATGGAGAACTTAAGTAGTGTGCTTAGTAATGCACAAAACATCCTGTACATCCTCTGGCAGAAAGAAATTAGAGAGTTCAAATAACTACCAATTTGAATAGCTGAATGAATAAAAAATGCAAATGAACTCAAGAGTCAGCAAGGGCAATGGAATAAGTTTTGGAATGAAAATATTAACACATTTCTGTTTAAAGATGATGCAACAATATTTATTGTTATCGATTAAATTCATATTGAAGTCCTAACCTTTGGTCCCTAAGTGACCTTATTTGACAATAGAATCATTGTAGATGTAATTAGTTAAGATAAGGCCACACTGGAGTGGCCTAATCCACTATGACTTGTGTCCTTATAATAAGGGGAAATTAAGACATAGACACGCATATGGGGAGAATGCCCTGTGAACTTGAAGACAGCCATCTGTAAGCCAAGGAGAAAAGCCTGGAGCTGATCCTTCTCTCCGAGCTCTCAGAAGGAACCAGCCATGCCAACATCTTCATTTTGGACTTCTAGCCTCCAGAACTGCTAGATAATACATTTCTGTTGTTTAAGCCACCCACTTTGATGTACCTTGTTATGGCAGGCCTAGCAAACTAATATAGTGGTTTTACAAGGTAAAGTATCAATTTTCTTTGTATAGAGTAGAACAGAAAAGGCTGTAGAATCTGTTCAAACAAAAGATGAACATAATCTGTGATATTAATAGATGCTAGAATAAATGTGATATGGTAGATATCCCAGTATTAGCTCTCTAGTACTGAGAAACACTTAATTTTCACTGTGCACAGGTTCAGGCCGAGCCGCTCTTGATACTGAAGCAAAAGAAACTAGGAAGTCCTGCAAAATAGTCTGTGGAGAATGTTCTGCAGATCAAAAGGTTAGAAAAACTACCCAAAGGCAAAATTGGAGGACTCAAACCATAGAAAATCCTCATTAGTTTAGACTCTAGGCATTTGGAATTTTTGATAATTCATTGAATTTTACTTTACACATATTAGTAACATTATTAGAGGAAGATTATATTTTTTAAGAGATTTATTTATTTGTTTTAGAAAGAGAGTGTGGGAGTGAGTGGGGGAGGGGCAGAAGGAAAGGAAGAGAGAGAATCTTTTTTTTTTTTAAGATTTTTTTTAAATTTATTTATGTGACAGAGAGACAGCCAGCGAGAGAGGGAACACGGCAGGGGAAAGGGAGAGGAAGAAGCAGGCTCCCAGCCAAGGAGCCCTATGTGGGACTCGATCCCGGAACTCCGGGATCACGCCCTGAGCCGAAGGCAGACGCTTAACGACTGCGCTACCCAGGTGCCCCGGAAGAGAGAATCTTAAGTAGACTTGCCACTGAGTGTAGAGCCTGGTGTAGGGCTCTATCCCAGGAGCCTGAGATCATGACTGGAGCCAAAATCAAGAGTCGGCCAAAAATCAAGAGTTGGGTGCTTAACCAACTGAGCCACCCAGGTGCTCATAGAGGAAGAATATTTAGACGACATAAGAATAGACTATTTTCAAGCATTTTTTCCAGTGTCTTGCTTTTTAAATTGTAGTATGAACACTTATCATGAGATCTGGCCTCTTAACAGGTATTCAGTGTACAATCCAGTATCGTCATCCGTAGGCACAATGTTGTATGTCAGATCTCTAGAACTTACTCATCTTGCATCACTGAAATTTCATACATGTTGATTAGCAGCTCTCTGTTCTCCCCTCCCCACTGGCAACCACCACACTAATCTTTGCTTCTATGAATTTGACTATTTTAGATTCCTCATATAGGTGGAATTGTGGTATTTGAACTTATGCGATTAGCCGATTTCATTTAGCATAATGTCTTCAAGGTTCACCCATGTTGTTGCATATTGCAGAATTTCTTTTTTCAAGGCTAAATAATATTCCACTGTATGTATACATCCTCTTTTATTTATCTGTCAGTGCACATTGTTTCCACATGCTGGCTATTGTGATTAGCACTAAACTGAGCATGGGAGTACTAGCATCTCTTCAGGTTCCTGACTTCAGTGCTGTTGGATAAATACTCAGAAGTGGAACTGTGGGGTCATATGGTAATTCTGTTTTTAATTTTTTGAGGAATCTCTCTACTGCTTTCCTTCACAGCTGCAATATTTTGCTTTCCCACTAACTGTGTACAAGGGTTCCAATTTTGCCCCATCCTCACCAATACTTGTGGCCTGTTGTTTTTTAATAATGGCCACCCTAACATGTATGAAGTGATATTTTATTCTGGTTTTAATTTGCATTTCTCTGATGCTTAGTGACATTGAACAACTTTTCATAAACCTGTTGACCATTTGTATATCTTCTTTGGAGAAATATCTGTTCAAATCTTCAACCAATTTTTTAATTGGATCTCTAGGTTTGTTTGCTCTTGAGTTGTGGGAGTTTCTTATGTATTTTGGAAATTAACCCTTTATCAAATATATAGTTTGCAAATATTCTCCCCCATTCTGTAGGTTGGCTTTTCACTATGTTGATTGTTTTGTTGTGCAGAAGCTTTTTAGTTTGACGTAGTCCCACTTGCCTATTTTGCTTTTGTTGCCTGTGCTTTTGGTGTCAAATCCATGACATCATTGCCAAAACTAATGTCTGAAGCTTTTTCAAGTATTTAAGTCTTTCATACATTACGGTAGATTTTTGTGTATGGTATAAGATAAAGATCCACTTTCATTCTTGTGCATGTGGATTTTCAGTTTTTCTGGGACCATTTGTTAAAGAGACTTTTTCCCAACTGTGTATTCCTGGCACCCTTGTCAAAGATCAGTTGACCATATGTGCATAGATTGATTTCCGGGCTCTGTATTCTGTTTCATTGGTCTATATGTCTGTCTTTATGCCAATATCATACTGTTTTAATTACAAAAGACCCCAAATACCCAAACAAACTTGAAAAAGAAGAACAAAGCTGATCATACTTCCTGATTTCAAAATGCATTACAAAAATATATATTATGAAGCTAAAAGATCTTCCAATATCTTAAAGCATAACTTTACTTTTATGAAAAACTGTTGTCATGAGTTCTAGTTATCACTGGGTTAATGGAGGTGACCTAAATCCTAATCTTTTTATGTGTCCTCCCCCCAAAACCTGTTAATTGAAAAAGGAGCACAAGTAAACCATTCATGAAGTTGTTCTTTTAGCATTAGTAGGAGACCAAGATACTACAAACCTCACATTATCTATAAGTAGAAAAATAAACAGCAAATTTCAGAGTTCCTTTTGCTCCTGCAAGAATTCTCTAAAGAGGCATCTTTAGAATCTCTGGAAAAGAGGAGAGGGGATTAGGAGGTGTAGAAGTACAGTAGCCTTGGCAAAACATTGCTTCTGGAGGAGAAGGAAATAAAAGGTGTAGTTGAGATGTCCCTCTGATACCTGGAGGTGAAGAGAAAGAAGGTAGTAAGGGGTGAGGGATAGGATGTGGGTAGAGAATTGAATATCCTGCAGAAATAAAAGAGAACCAGAGACATACCAATTACTCCCTATACCCCCAGTAAGTCAGCATCATCCCTTACAGAAACTGAACTTTCCTATGCCAACAGAAGGCACTACTCTCAAATTAGGATCCCTGTCCATGAACTGCCTAGCAGTAGGAAAAATCATAAATAAATAATAAAGTACAAGGTGTTCAAGGGAGAACATACTGAAATGAAAATTTAATAGACTCACTTAATTTCAAAGGAGAATTTAAATGAGGTAAAGGAAGACATCAAAAGGGTCAAAGAGAAAGTGGTTGAAATGGAAGACAGGCAAAAGAGATCTGACATATAATTGGAATCTCTAAAGAAGAAAAACAAAATATTTGAACTAAACAAATATTCAGAGCTATAATCCAAGAAAAATTTCCAGAAATGAGAGAAAACCTAGATCTACATATCAACCAGGCCCATTGTGTCCCTGGGAAAATTGACTCAGAATGCTTAAACCCAAGACATATCATAGTAAAACCATTAGATCTTAAAGAGAAATTCCTCAGGATCTCAAGCAAAAAGGACACACTATGTCATGGCTGAGAAAATTAGTTTGGCATCAGACTTCTCAAGAGTAGCTTATATATCAAGGCAAGAGTGGAACAGCATTTTCAAGAAACTCAAGGATAGAGGGTGTGAGTCAAAGGTGTTCTATCTAGCTGTCCTTCATATCGAGGCTATGGAAAAACAGTTTAAAGCATGTGAGAACTTAGGGAGGTTCTGTGCCCATAAGCCCATCCTCAGGAATCTACTAGAACAGTAGTTCTCAAACTGTGGTTCCCAGACCAGCAATGTCAGAATCACCTGAGGACTCAGAAATGCATATTCTCAGGCCCAGCACAGACCTGTTGAATCAGAGGCTTCGGGGTGGGGTACATCAGTTTGTATTTCCTCAAGTCCTACATTGTGATGCATAGTCCACAAGATAATGAACTTCTTCCAGCCAAGGGATGACTGAGAACACTTTGGCAGAGGTCTGATAGCAAGTATTTAATATACTGATTGTAGATGTAAGTCTAAGACCTGGGTGGAGACATGATTGGAATAACGGTGTGTAAAGCATCATGTATATTGCCATATAGAGCACAACTAAAAAATCTGAGAGAGTAGAAGAAAGGCATTTCTTGGGGGTGGGGAGCAGTGTGGTTTTCTGGGAAATAAATAAATAAATGGCAAAAGTAGAATAAGACCATTAATTAGTATATACTAATAGGTGAAATTCAGAGGATACCATTTTTTAAAAGATTTATTTATTTTATTTTAGAGGGGGGAGGGGCCAAGGGAAAGAGAGGGAATCTCAAAACAGACTCCCTGCTGAGAATGGAGCCCAACGCGCGGCTCGATCTCATGACATTGAGATCATGACCTGAGCTGAAATCAAGAGGTGGACGCTTAACCAACTGAGCCACCGAGGCGCCCCCAGAGGATATCTGACAAAACTGACAAACAAGATAGTAAAAGATTAAGGAAGAAAAAAAGGAGGATTAAGGGCATCATAAAAGATATAATGGCAAAGGTCACCAGTAGAATAACTCAACTAAATCCAATAAATGAGCCTGTTCTGAAAACAATTGCTGAGAGAAGTTTGTTGGTACAATTGATGATATTAGAATATGGAACATAGATTAACATATTGCATCAACATTAAACTGAGTTTGTTGGCTGCAATATGAATATTCAAGAACTTCTTGTTCTTAGAGAGTATATGCTGACTATAGGGTAAAGTGGTATGATACATGTAACCTACTCTCAGATAGTACAGAAAAGGCAAACATGGCAAAATGTTCAAAATTGGTAAGTCTGTAAAGGATACATAGGAATTTTTTTGTACTCTTCTTACAAATTTAATATAAGTTTATGATTCCAAAATAAAAAGTTTTAAGAAATTATATGTCAATCAGTCATTCCTAACTATTTAGGTTACCCCAGTTGTCTGGTTCATAGGTTTATTGTATGTATTTGAACGGAACAATATTTCACTTCTTTAAAATATCCTGTACTTCAAACCTTGCTAATGCATGTTGGTCATCTCAATAAATTTGAGTTAAGTGAATTTTACTAGAACGAGGCAGACAATAATGACTAACGTCATCATCAATCTTGCTAAAAACTGTTAGATATAAGAATACATTTTGGGGGGGGTGCCTGGATGGCTCAGTTGATTAAGCATCTGACACTTGATTTCAGCTCCTGTCATAATCTCAGGGTCATGAGATCGAGCCCCGTGTTGGGCTCCATGTTGGGCGTGGAGCCTGCTTAAGATTCCCTCTCTCGGGGCGCCTGAGTGGCACAGCGGTTAAGCGTCTGCCTTCGGCTCAGGGCGTGATCCCGGCGTTGTGGGATCGAGCCCCACATCAGGCTCCTCTGCTATGAGCCTGCTTCTTCCTCTCCCACTCCCCCTGCTTGTGTTCCCTCTCTCGCTGGCTGTCTNTTTTTGTTGAAAGAAAAAAAAAAAATTTTAAAAAAAAAAAAAAAAAAAAAAAAAAGATTCCCTCTCTCCCTCTCCCTCTGCCCCCCCACCCCTGCTATAATTTTCTTAAAGTATTTAAAAATATGATTACTATTTATGTATACAGTATGATTGAAGCTAAAAGAGGTAAAAAATTCATTTGATTATTCACATTTTTAAAAAAGATTTTATTGATTTATTTGACAGAGAACGAGAACACAAGCAGGGTGAGCGGCAGGCAGGGGGGAGAGGGAGAATTAGGCTCCCTGCTGAGCAAGGAGCCCGATGCGGGGCTCAATCCCAGAACCCTGGGATCATGACCCCAGCCAAAGGCAGGCGCTTAACCGACTGAGGCACCCAGGTGCCCCAATTATTCACATTTTTTTAATCTCATATCTCTGTGATCATATGCCAAAAACCTCATGTAGACAAAACAGAAAAAGTTTTCCATTGAATACTTAAGCTTTGCACTCTGCACTGCTTTGTCCAAACAAAATAACCAGCAAGTAAGTCTAGTTGTTTTTTAAATACACTAGAACTCGAAGTATTAATGTGAATTACCTTAGAGTGGAAATAGTAAAGGTAAGTACAAGTGGTATGTCCTTCTTTTAAAAAATTCATTTATACCAGCTTTAACTCAGCTTTTTGAAGATATGGATGTACTTTTTCTTTTTAAAGATATGGATGTAATGAGGCCCTTAATAAATGAGCAGAGTTTTGATGGGACATCAGATGAAGAGCATGAACAAGAGCTGCTTCCTGCTCAGAAGCATTACCAGCTCAATGACCAAGAGGGCATTTCGTAAGTGTCACCGGGTTATATGTCTCCTTTTCGTTTAGTATATATTGTGTAATCTTCTGCAGGTAAAGCACTTTTCTAGATACCGCAGAAGACACACAGATGAGTAAGACGTTGTCCCTACCCTCAAGGTATTTATAGTCCATCTGGGAAAGAAGAAATGCATCTAAAATAGAGAGCAGCATGTGGGAATTGCTGCAGTGATGGTCCCATGCTGGGGATTTGGCAAGTAAGGAGATCTGATTGAAAGGAATAGAAATTTTAAGAGCTATGGCTTCTGGAATGGTTAGGAGTTAGACAGTGGGAGGTAGTAAACAGTTCTTGATGCTGAGTGAATGGTATGAAACAAAGTCATGGTGGTGGGAAGGTAATGGACCCTTGTAGAACCGTTTTTGTTATTTTGTCATCATTAATAGATTTGAATACATTCATACTCTAATAGTAACTTAACAGTTAAGCAAAGTTACATTTTAGTTGATCAGAAAAGAATAGTATAAACTAAAAAATTTAGGCAAGCATGTTTGTTTCATAAGTTTAAAATTTGGGCTATTCTTCCTAGTTTAATTTATTTTTCCTTGGTCAAGAGACTGCCTTCAAATGCCTCTTGGAAACTTAGGTGAAACTCCTTAAGGAGTACGTGATGTCTAAACATTAATTAGTATTTATCTTACCTGTTGATACATGTAGTTATAAAACTTGTGTGCTTTTTCTTTTAATTGACTTCCTGTTAGGTTGATAATCATAGATCAAATTTGTTTAGTACCATGATTGCATAGACAGGGTCAATAAATTGCTCTGTCTTAACAGCCCAGCTGTATATAATCTTCAACATTCTTCTGAAAGTCATAGCAACCGGGGATCTTATGAGAAAATTACCTTTTCTGTATTTCTTTAGTGTGTACAAAAATACTTTCACTTAAATATCTCATTTAATCTCCTTAATAATCCTCTATATTCTCCTTTTAAGGCAAAAGTAGCACATGAACCAATATGACCTCTGGCCTGTTCAACTTCGGTTGAGTGGAAATGTTATTTGATTCTTTGCCTAGATTAATTTTCAGTTCCCTTCTAATGCTAAAACCATGATCATGTGATTTTTATTAGCTTTTTTCCTAAAATCTTGCAACTTTTACTTTTCAGATTTGTGCAAACTCTTATGCATCTTCTTAAAGGAAATATTGGAACTGGCCTTTTAGGACTTCCACTGGCAATAAAAAATGCAGGCATAGTGGTAAGACTTATCTTTGTGAACTCTAGCTAAATTACAGTTACAGTCTTAATTATAGAAAAAATTACAAGCTAACATCTGGCCTAGTCACATATAACCTGACCAGGTGACAATGAGATTGTACTGATAAGATTGTGTGAAAAATGATAGTAACATTTAACAAAAATGAGAATTAATTACTCTTTTCATTTCTGTTTAATTACTTAACTTTCTTTTTAATTACTTAACTTTCAAATACTTTGCAGAAAGTTATTTGACAGTAAGGTCCTAAAATAGTATTCAATTTTTCCAAGTATGGTTACATCTTATTATTATTCTGGATTTTCAGGGATGTAGGCAATGTACTCATATCAACAAATATATTTATAGAGTAGATTATTTGTATTGGTGAAATTTTATGGTTTTTTAGATTCAGAATAAAATATGTGGTTTTTCAGATTTAAAAAGTAGTAGTAAAGAAAAGGACTAACAATATTGTTTGAAAACAAATGTGCAAAATATTGTTAGAACCAGTTACTATCATTACAGAGAATCTCGGTAAGGGAGAATTCACTTATGAAAGTAATGAAATTATATTTAACCTTTTTTATTTTTTTATTTTTAAAAAAGATTTTATTTATTTGAGAGAGAGAGCGAGAGAGAGCATGAGTGGAGGGAGAGGCGGAGGAGAGGGAAAAGCAGACTCCGCTGAGCAGGGAGCTCAATGTGGGGCTTAATCCCAGGGCCCTGAGATCATGACCTGAGCCAAAGATAGATGTTTAACCAACTGAGCTACCCAGGCACCCCTATTTAACCTTTTATTAGAGGTTTAAAACCTTATCCGTTTTCTAAGAACAGTTTTAACTGTCCTCTTTCTCTGCATTTGACTTGCCCGTCCTAATTTAGAGAAACTTAAACATTTCTGATTATAGTAATAAATTTTGACAATATTTTGTCTGGGTCTCAATAATCCAGGCATTACTTTAATTTTAGCAAACAAATACTTGAAAGTTTTTATGTACCACTTTTTCAAATCATCTTTTTCTAGGCATACTTCCACATACATAGTAAGTGTTCAACAATCACAATCTCAGATTGGTATAGTGCTTTTTAGTCATTCAGATAATGATTCATAGTTGCATTTAATTATCATGGTGGGACACTGATAGTCATAGACTTGCCATCTGATGTTAGATGTGATGTATTCTGTCCTGTCTTATTGCACAGCTATGCTCTATGTTCATAGGTTTGGCTTAGCAAGCTGATGAGATGGAGTCCTATGTGCTTAAGTATTGCTGAAATTCTTTCAGTATCAAGTTTATGAATCTTTCTGTGTGCAAGTGACTAATCATTTTGTCCATTTGTCCAGTTTGATTCACACAAATGAGTAGTCCATTGTCTCATTGCTTATAAGACAACTTAATTTTTGTTGAACTTAAATATTTAATCCTATACATTTTTCCCTCCACAGCTTGGACCAATCAGCCTTGTGTTTATAGGAATTATTTCTGTTCACTGTATGCACATTTTGGTACGGTGCAGTCACTTTCTGTGTCAGAGGTAAATGAGGATTTGTTAAGTGTATTCTGTTTATTTTAAAGTTACGTATTTATTTAAAGCATCAGATAGTCTTAACTGTGTTTTGCAACTAATAATTGTATTTCCTCTAATCTGTTATATAAGCAAGTCTAAAATAATGAATATGGAAAAAGATAATATTTCCTGTGATTGAAATCTGGTCAGAATATATTTACTTCTTTTAAAATATAGCCCTATTAGTGAAGGATGGTTTCTTTCCATGTAAATTTAAAAACTCAGGAAAGACATGGGGGAAATGGAGGCCACAGCACAACTTTTAGTTATAGAGTAATGGTCTTCAGTTTGTTAGGAATTCATTTTAGGGGGTGATGCCTTTGGTGTTTTTTGCTAATAGGTGGGTTGTCAGTAAAATGGTAAATGGTAAAATAATATTCTTTTTTCATGTGTATCAGAAATGTTTCTACTGCACAGTGGACTATTTAAAAAATAAATATTGCCTATTCTAGTAAGCTAATATTCTAATCTTAACTCCATTTGTTATTGTTGTTATATGTTCTTAAAACTTTGGGCAAGTCATTTATGATCTTTAAATAACAATGATACTTGAAAAAAAAAGTGGGAAAGAGAACATGGGGAAATAATGCCTATCTCATGTGGCTGAGTATTAGGTAAGATAGTTTATGTGTAAATATGTTGTAAAGCCCTGTGCAGATGTAAAAAATAATGCCCTTCTAAGAATAAATAATTTAGGCATGAAAAATATAGTTGATATTTTTCAGAATTGAAATATTTACATATTTAAGTCAGTGAAGCACAAACATTGTATCATATCACTTCTACAAATATGTAAACTTTAACAGTAGATAAAAACTAATATGTTGGTAAAAAGAACAGATTTAAAATTGCATGAGATGTATCTTAGAGTATGCAGATCTTGAAATTTCAGAAACTCCTCTGTCAGTGTGTAGCCTTGCGTTTATTAATTCCTGTTTATTTGATGTTCTTTTTAAGGGTTGGATTTATGGACCAACTTCACAATTTTCCTTTTTCATATACATGTATGTCCTTGAATTACAGGTTTAAAAAGTCAACATTAGGTTATAGTGACACTGTGAGTTTTGCTATGGAAGTAAGTCCTTGGAGCTGTCTTCAGAAGCAAGCAGCATGGGGACGGTAAGCACTTGCTGTGTTATTAATATCTGATTTCAGAAATCACATTTATTTTTAAGTATTTTAATTTGACAAGATACATGAATAGAAGTTTGATAAAGCTGGGGGAATAAACATAATCTTTAGAGTTACACAGACTTGGATTCAAATCTCAGCTCTACCATTTTTCAGTTTTATGACCCGAGTCAAATGATGAAGCATTTTGTTTTAATTTTCTCACCATCAAATGAGTTTATGGTGATACTTACTTCACAGGATGACTATAGTAGTTGAAATAAAATGATATTTATAAAGCATCTGGGTAACCTATGATGTAATTATGTTAATATTTAAGGAAAGGAGAAAAAGCAAGAAAAATGTTGCAATCTCATTATTTTAGATAAAATTGTGGTGTTTAGCTACATGCTCATAGAATATATGAAGTGTGTATTTTAACACAATCTTAATTTTACCAACTTATTATTTAAATGTAACTTTATCATTGGTAGACATGACTGATCAAAGCCAGATGAATACAGGACTGGAAAAATAAGCATAGGTGATCAACAAATGCCCACTATGGTACAAGTGATATATGGAATGGAAATTAAAAGAAGAAAAAAAAAACAGTGCTAGTAGAGTTTATGGTTAAATATGGCTTTCCTGGGGATTTGTAAGAAGTTAGATTTTTTTTTATGAGCTCCTCAGAGTTCTTGATATGCCAAGTAGAAGAAGGAAGAAAAGAGCCTAATGCCCTAGGATTTGCCGCAGAACCCTATGTTCTTCCTTCATCTACTCCAGAGTAGAGGCAGCTTTGTTGATTTTTTTCTATCAAAAGAATGACTTTTGGGTAGATGTGGCTGGAATGATTATTGGTAGGATACTAAAATCCAAGGTGGATGAAAAGATCTTAAGGGAATACTTAAATGTAATTCCTCAGAGAGAAGAGACTGAATTCACTGCAGGGTACCAAGATTATTTACAAGGGAGATCCCTGAAGAGCTATGAGAGCTATAGTTATGACAAGAATGAAGATAGGCAAGGGCCCTTCCAATTTCAGATGAG
The DNA here is from genome assembly GCF_002007445.2 of Ailuropoda melanoleuca. Classification (NCBI taxonomy): domain Eukaryota; kingdom Metazoa; phylum Chordata; class Mammalia; order Carnivora; family Ursidae; genus Ailuropoda; species Ailuropoda melanoleuca. The sequence goes on from NC_048225.1 coordinate 37,391,397, forward strand.
AGAAGGAAGGTGTGTAGATTTGTAGACCAGGTTGTTGGACAGCTGACGTCGATGGTCAAATAAAAACTATAAAAACTATAATGTATTAGTAGGTGCATGCTGTTGTAATCACTCACTGTTTTCCAAACAAAATAGAGAAATCTGGGCTGCATATTAATAACATGTAGGCAGATCTATAACTTGATTAACTACCATACCCAAACTACGCTAATTTGGTGACATCCCCTTTCCACTTCTGTACACTGTTTTATGTAGCTAGAATTTTCTTAAGTATCTCATTCGACAATAAGAACAGAGCTAAACTACTGGAGGGGTCTTTGGTCTTATAATTTAGGGCTATGTCCCCAGTCCTCTCCCATTTCATGTTATTAGTGATTTGGATAGTGGAGGGCATGCTCACTCATCATATTTGCAAATGACATGAAGCCAGGAGGGCTGGAAAATACACTGGGTTAATAAGAAAAAGATCTCGAGATGTAGGAGAGATGGGCTTAATCTAAAAGATGACATGTTTTCATGATATTGTTTTATAAGCAGATACTCAGAATTTCAGAAGTAAGTGATAAGGAAATTTTGGGCTTTTAACTTAATGGAACATCTTTTTGCTCAGTAATAATTCTAGTGACATGCTGATCATAAATGTGTGCTGTTTGTAGAAAATACACGTTTTGTTTATTTCTTATTTTAAGGAAGTGAAAAGAATATAAGCTATAATTAAATGTTTTAAAATAGTTTAAAAAGAAGAATATATTGATATATTAGCACCTCTTATCAATACTTGCTTGTGGGTATCTCTTTTCAGGAGTGTGGTTGACTTTTTTCTGGTGATAACACAGCTGGGATTCTGTAGTGTTTATATTGTCTTCTTAGCTGAAAATGTAAAACAAGTAAGTATTTTTTCTGCAGTTATTGAGATCAGTTTCTTCCACTTCTATAGTTATGGGATCGTTATCTCATCTGAACAAGCCATGGTTGAACATGGAAATGTGTCCCTTTCCTGAAGCATGTTCCTTTGTAAATTTTCCTTTAGTCTTCTTTTTTGTAAGTTGGATTTTCCGCTACTATTGTTGGTTTTACTTTTCTTGCCATGTAAATCAATAATGTTTGTTCTGTCAGATCTGAACTGGACATAATTTAACTGTCTCTTAGGTACTTGAAATTTAGGTTTCAAAAGCAGAAACACAGATGTTTGGGGAGCATATTTTTAAATTGATTTTTCATAAATAAATATATAAGGCTTTAGCCAGCAACCTAAAAAGTGAAGTAAAAAGTGGTTATTACTAAAATCCAGTAATTATTGCTATTGTCTAAAAAGATACTATGTCCAAAAATGTGCAGTGTTCTGTAATTCTCTCCATACCTTAAGGATTTGCTTTAACAGGAAGTGGTTTGCAGTCTTGGTAGAGACTGACTGTCAATTTGAACAAACATGCAAAGCACTGAAATAAAAAAGCTCTCCTATCAAAGCAATGCTGAAACGTTTCTTTATGCGCTCTAGCTTGTAACTAGTACATTACACCCTGTTCTTGTTTAATCATTATTTTGATCAATAACATTTATTAACTATCCACATGTGCATTGTGCAATAGTAGACATTTTACATGGTAATATATAGGACTTGTAGGTATTTTAATGCAAAATGATGTGAATATGTTTTCTAAAGAATCTATATGTAGATCTATAAGTATATATTTGGCTCACTTTTTCAAGTTTTATAAAAGTATGCTTTGTTTTATATTTAGACCAGGAATGGCAAACTTTTTCTGGAAAGGGCCAGATAATAAATATTTTCAGTTTTGCAGGCCCTGTGGTCTTCTTCCCAACTTAGCCATGGATAATAATATATTAACAAATATATATGGTAATAATATTCCAATAAAATTATATTTGCAAAATTAGGTGGTAGGCTGCATTTAGTGTATGGGCCATAATTTGCTAAGGCCCCTAGCTTAGAATTTTAATGTTGGAAATGCTCATTGAGTCAACCCTTCTTTATAAATAAGAGAGTTGATGCTTTCATTAGCATTACTCAGTATAGATATATGCTTTTGACTTACAAGTATTTAATCCACAAGTTGCATATTCCTTGGACTATTAACTCAGTCAAGGGGCTATCTGTTATTAAGAACTGATAAGACACGCCATTTTACCAGTCATTTATGTAGAAGACAGTGGAAATGATTCCTTTTTAGGATTATACAACTTGGTAGTAATATATCTTTTCTAATATCTCCTAAGAGAGCTACCAAAAAGCTTGATTTGAGTTTATGGATAAAGCTAATAATGCCTTATAATCTTACATTAATAAAGCATGACATTTTTCATTTAGTCTTTTCAACTGCTCTGTAATGTACAACGCTCATTTTTTGAATGTGTAAATTGACTCTCACAAAGCATGAGCAGTGTGCCCCAAGTCATGTGAATTAAGCTGAGACCTAGGTCTGTGACCCAGCTGCCACCCAGTATATAAATTAATTGCTTATCACTGGACAGGATCTTGTCTGATTTTAGCTGTGTGTGTGCATATGACATAATAGATGTCTATAAGCTTAGGGTGGATGACTTTTTCCTGCAAAATATTATCAGTTGCTTCCAAAGTTGATTGGAAGAATGTAACTCATTTGCACATATTCTAAGAAGACCAGGGAGAAAAAGTGACTTTCTGGGAGGTAAAGAGAGTGCCTGCTATAGATAGAAGGATGAAAGTCTTTTTGAGGTATAAAAAGCCAACATGGAAAAAGATACTCAGACTTTGAGGAAAGTTGAAAGCAATATGAACACCTCACCACGGCAGAGCAGACAGATGGGCACTGAAACGGCAGGGTCAGAGATGTTCACTCCCACATTTTATAGCACTCTCCAGTGGTAGACACACTGATTATACCTTGCCAATTACTACTACTGTTAGAGTTAAAACATTATTACCCCATTAATCTGTATAAAATCAAAGGTGCAATATTTTATTAAATCAAAGAAGTAGGGTTTAGTTGCCGCTCAGATGTGTAAACCTTCTGCCCTGTAACTGCCAGGGGCTGTTCGTGGTCCCATTAAGTGATTGTGAGCATTAGGCAGGGGAAAACGGATGTGTAGTGCCTCCAAGGATTCTAGCCCATCGTGGTTATAGTAGCTTCTTTCTGTTCTTACTCTAAGATACTCTAGAAAATTTCAGATGGATAAAATGGTATATATGGGCATGGAGAGTGGGGAAGGGATATTACATTAACAGGAAAAAATATATGATGATACCTAAGACCATAGACTTTAGAGAAAGAAGATCCAAATTCAAATCCCTACTCTGTCAGTTTTAAATCACACATTGGACAAAATCTCCTTATCCCTGGTCAAGCCTCAGTTTCCTTATTTGTAAAATGGGAATAGCAACAAAATCTCCCATTGTACCTCCTAAACTTATTCTGAGGCTCAACTGACAAAAGGTTTGTGAAAGCCTTTGCAAAATGTAAAGTAGTAAACAAATATAGGGTGTTAAGGCTTTAATTCTGCATTTATTTTAGCTTTGCTAAAGAACATAATCTGCCTTTGGAATTTTAACCATTAGATTACTGAATCATTGAAAACTAATAAGTGGTAGATGTTAGTAAATTTAAGCTTTAAATGGAAACAACTGAATTTAGTAATTTTATTTTATAATATTTATTTCAGTGTTTTGCATTTTGGTAAACATGTGAGATCATAGGAAGTCCTATTAGATAGCCAATATCTGTCTCTAGAGGGCACCAAAGGACTCAAATGTTTACCTGAATCTTGCTCTGGGTATGTATCTGCACTTTATTTTATTTTTTAATCCTGACAATTTTTATAACCATCTTTCTGCCAAAGAATACTAAATTATTATAGATATTTGTGATAGAATTAATTTCATATTCCCAACCATCTCACCATTCAAACTACCCATTTTAAAATTGGTAATGTAACTGATTTTCTCTTGCCAGGTATCCTTGTTAGACCTTAATTTTGATCATTGTCTAATCTGATTATTGGCTGTACTTCTTGGATGCAGAAGCATTTGGCTAGAAATAAATTTTGTAACTGGGAAAATTGAGTCAACAAAATATGTATATTTTTAAAAACCGAGTAACGTGAATTATCAATCTTGCTTCTATTTCAAGTTATAAAATATAAAGTTGTGATGGCCAGTTATAAGAGAAATGTGAGGTATGCATTTCTTAAATGGTTCATGGTGTAACCTGAGCGTTTGTTAATCCAGTATGAGTTACAAATTGCCTATGTAGCTTAAAACTAGTAGATATATTCTCTATAGTTTAGGATGATGTGTACATTTATAGTTACACTAACCATTGCTTATCATAAGTTATAAGCATAAAATTAAAAGAAACATTTGAATTGTTAATCATACTATAATTTTGTTCTGAAGTTCTGACTTGTGGGTCTCTTAATACTTACTATATTTAGAGAGAGATGTCAGCGTAGAGGCCAGAGGGCTACTGGGGCAGGGCCCCCTCCTGGATTGGGGTATTTTGTCAGGTTATAACATGCAGCTGTCACAGGCTAAATTCTAGTCTCATGCCTGGGCTGGAACCCTAGAACTACCACTTACTGACTTGATACTATGTAAGTTTTTTTTAACCCTCTCTAACCCTCAGTTTTCTCAACTATAAATTAAAATTAATACTACTACTCACCTCAAAGAGTTGTTTTGAGGATAAGATGCGATGTTGTGCATCACATGTTTAGTTCAGTCCTCAAAAAATGCTTCCTATTACTACTGTAGGGTCTGGTTCTTAAGAATTGATGTTATCCAGAGACTTGATCATGTTACTGTGTTTGGTGGGGCAGGGAGGGGGGTTTGGGGGCAAATAAATTTTCACTAGTATTTAAATTATAATATTATCTGCCTCTGCTGTGAGTTTTTAAGAGTGTTATTTCCTGTATAAATTTCATTTCTATTTTAGTAAATTGAATTATGTGATTAATTGAATAAGAGACAGTTTTTAATATATGGAACCTATAAACTACTGTATCTCTCTTGAACACTGAATATTGGTTTATAGAAGTGGCTGAATAAATTTTAAGGTAAAACTGATTTATTGAAGTTTTTTGCTCTAGCAAAAATTCATCTACATCTAACACATGGCCATGAGTGAATTTCGTGGATTCTTAATAAGTATCTATTGATAGTGATAATAATTTGTAAAGGTGTTTTATAAAACGGTTTTAAAGTTAGACTATGATGTCTAAACTTTATTTTGACAACTGTACATTTCTAAGAGGTACTTAGAGCTTGTTTCCTCCTCTGAAGAAGGTAAGTCGGAGTAGGATATCCAAAGTAGAACATGGTCATTCTTGACATTTATGCATCCACTTTTGATTGTCTCAAAAACAAATTGAACCTTTGCAGGGATCATGAGCACAAAGCTTCAAAATAAATGAGTAAATTCATCCTCATAATTTTCTAGTGAACTTTCTTTTTACAGTTTGATAAAAGAAGTTATTTTGCAAAGATTATCCCATTTTAATTATCATTAAATTTGATAAATATATATTTATAGGAAGCTAGAATATCTTGAAAAAATATAAATATTTGATTTATTGTAAAGGAATTTATCATAGAGTATGTAGATAATAATTTTCTTTATATTTTTTTATTTATTAGTTGATGAAAAATTTTTCCCCCCTCTTTCTTATTCTCCTGGTAATCGTATATAGGTTCATGAAGGATTCCTGGAGAGTAAAGTGTTTCTTTTGAATAGTACCAATTCATCAAACCCTTGTGAAAGAAGAAGTATTGACCTAAGGATATATATGCTTTGCTTTCTTCCATTCATAATTCTTTTGGTCTTCATTCGTGAGCTAAAGAATCTATTTGTGCTTTCATTCCTTGCCAACATTTCCATGGCTGTCAGCCTTGTGATAATTTATCAGTATGTCGTTAGGGTAAGTATGATGTGTTTTTAACTCAGTGTCATATGTTTCTTAATAAGTAAATTCTTTGTTTACTTTGGAGGTAAAAGTAATGGTAAAGACCCCTACTTCATTATATGGCACACAGGAGATAATCAGCCAACTTTGGTCTCCTTTTGGGGGATACTGATCAGCTGGAAAGGTGTGTGACATAGAGCACAGGCTTTGTATTCAGGTCTGGTTTTAAATCTTGGTAGATTTCTGATCTTTATGACAATGCTGCAGAAGAGAGTAATACCTACCCTAGTAAGCTGTGAGATTTAGGATCATGCCTCGGTACACTGTGTAATGTGAAACAAAGATCTCATTAGTTTTTTGTTGACTCTCTTAAGATTTGAACCAGTCTCCAGATGGGAGTATAGGTATAATTTTATAATTTTCTTTTACTTCTGAATGTTTGTTTGCTGCCACCTCTTCAGTTCACTGCCACTATCCTAGTCTGTAACCTCTTTATTAGAAATACACAACCTCAACTGATTTCATTGTCCATCGTCTGGGTAGCCTAACCATAAAAGAAGTATTCCCCTCACCCCCCAAAAAATTGATTGATGGGATTTGGGAGGTCCGCAAATCTATTAAAAATATTTTTAAGATTTAATGTTTCTGTATGTATGTATGCATTCTTCTACTGAAGAGTGGATAGCTTTCATTTCTCAAAGCGGCCAATGACTCAGAAAAGGTCAAGCATCCCTGTTCTATTCTTTCCTGATCCAATCCATTTTATATATTATGCTGAAATTGTTCTAAAATCTCCACTGGCAATTTATTACAAACTCTGTTTCACACCTGCCCCGCCCCCCAGCCAAATTCCAAAACCTGTAGACATTTTCTTATTGCACCTAAGAGTAGAAGGGGACAGGCAGGGAGGTCTCATAAGGCTTTCTGTAGTTCATGACCCCTTAGCTGAACATGTAAGAGTTAGTAGAGTAGAAAAGGAGGTTCCTTAGGTAGAGGGAACAGTGTGAGTCTTGAGTAACAGTTGGTGTTATCAAATGACTCAAACACTTACTACCCTTTTCATTTTGACCACAGCTTGTGATTTCTGTCGTGTATCACCATTATACAGATATTCTAGACCTCTCTATTTCCCAAATTATCCACATGCTTTCATACTTCAGTTTCTTTTTTCATCCTCTTTCCTTGGCATTGAATTCCACTTCCAGCTAGGTAAGGCAGAGAACACAGGATGGTGAGCAGAGTGGGAACTAGTCTTGGGGTAGCTGGAAGATGTAGCCAGTGTAGAACCAGAGCTCTTGAACAAGATGTGCATTTGTGGGTTTCCAGATAGCAAAAGTTAGAACAAGGTTATGTGTCAAGACCGAGTAATCAAAGCCAGAGTCAAGGAGTATGTACAAATAATAAGGGTAATGGCAACTGTCTAGGTAAAGAGTAAGACCCTGAGACAAGGAGACCTGTACTAGGAAGCAGCAGAGTTATGACATAAAAATCCAAAGTTAGGAACCAGGTACCTTGGAGACTGAAAAAGCAATGAAAACAGAGTAGAAAATAGATTTCATTGGACACCATGAGCAGTGATCGATACTGTGGCTCTCAGCTCAGACTGAGTATGCTTATGTATTTCCTGTCGTGCCAGGAGCCATACCCAGAGTGAACAGCCCGGGACTTGAAGGTGGAAGCAGGTAATCAGGAACATTTTAGCCCAGATGGAATGTGTGGGCACGAGGGAAACAATGGCTTTTGGCAGTGAAGTCCTAACAGCTTGGCTACATTTAACATAGGATGCTTAAAGTGTTTATTGAAAGAATTATCCACTTTTATAACATACATTTGCTATTGTGAAGCTCAGAAGTATATGATTTCGCTCTTTATTTTAAATTCTTTAAAATCAGTGAAGATGTAACTTCTCTTATTTTTTCTCTCTTTCTCCAGAATATGCCAAATCCCCACAACCTTCCAATAGTGGCTGGTTGGAAAAAATACCCACTCTTTTTTGGTACTGCTGTGTTTGCTTTTGAAGGCATAGGAGTGGTAAGGATTTACTCTTTATTATTATTTTTAAAAATTTTAAGTCAACACAAAGATTTATGTAGTCAAACTGCATTTAAAAATGCATTTTTCTTTTTTGTTCCCATTTTTGTCATTGCCAGAACACTATTTGTAGTTTGGTAGATTAGACTTGAATTATAGTTTAGTTTAGATGATTTTAAACATTTTATTATGGAAAATTTCAAGCCTAAGACAAAATAGAGAATAGTATAATGAACTCTTGTGTAAGCATCACGCGGCTTCAAAAATCGACTCATGGACAATTTTGTTTTATCTGTCTTCTATCTACTCTGCCAAGCCCAGGTTATATTCAGACAGACCCCAAACATCGTATTTTATAGACTAGATGATTTGAAGTGAATTGAAATTTTTACAAAGTTACTATTACAAGGAAGAATCAAATATAAATTCTTCCTTTATATTTATACATATCATATTTGTTTTGAGAAATGATGTAATCATAAAGCTAATACCAAGAAATACAAGCACCCTGAGGATTCTAAGATCTTAAATATTTCCCTTTAAGGTGCTTCCAGTTTATTTAAAGCCTGGAATGTGTAGATTTGGGGAAAATAGAATATTGCTCTCTGCTCTATAGCTTATGTTTCATTGTCTGATGGTTTGGTAGGTAGGGAAACCACTTATACATATCTATATGAACCACAGATGAAATAAGACCTAGAAGACAATTTTATACCACTTTACTTGGGTTCTTGCTCTCTCTGAATTCTCCCTAGGAGAATTCTCACAAATTCTTACGGTTCTGTTTATGACTGTTGCAGATATAACTGCAGATTTTCATTTCTGTCTTTAACCAGTATGTTCTAGTTGAGTATGAGACATTTCCAGTTCAGTTGTTCCTCTTACACCTCAAGTTCAGCAGCTCCGAAGTCTGACACAGACTTTCTTAATCCAAAACCAGCTGCACTTTCTCATTTCCCTATTTCTTTTAGTTTTATTTTCAATCACTCAAGCTTGAAACATTGGAGCATTTCCTTTCACTTTGTCCCTGGTTCCCCCATTCCATCAGTAATTAAGGCATGTTTATTTTTCTTTCATATTTCCCCATAAATGAAATTACATTTAAAACTCCCGAAGTGCTTCTAGCCACAGAGGGAGCCTACGTAAGTGTGAATTTCCTTCCTTTCCTCCTTTTCTAGCTGCACGGGCACCATTATGGTTATAACCCCTTATTTCAGGTCTGGATTATCTCTAGAGCATCCAGATGGTTCTCTCTTCTATTAACCAGATAATATTAACACATGGACCTGACATACGTAAAAAGTAGAGCTATTACTAGAGTTCTTATCCCATCGGGTTATTGTGAGGACTACGTGAGATGCTGCGGGGTGGTCCAAGATGGCAGTAGGGAAGATCCTGAACTCACCTTCTCCCGTGGGCACACTATATCCACAGCTACATATGGAATAATTGCCTCTGAGAAAGAACTGAAAACTAGCTGAACAGCTGCTCCACAATAAAGAGTAAAAGGGCCACCTTAAGACAGTTAGGGGAGACAAAGATGTGGTCTCACCAAAAACGCTACCCCCAGTGTAGCAGGGGTAACCCAACATAGGGAGGGAGCTTTTCCCTGAAGAGCAAGGGCTTTGTGCCCCACATCAGACATCCCAGCCCCTCAGACCTGCACTGGACAGACTAGCCCCCAGTGGGGCTTACATTCATAGGATCCAAAGGGCTGTTGGAATCTGAGAAACTCCTTTTAAAGGGCTTGCATATGGACTCACTTGCCCAGAACCTAGCATAAAAGCTGCAGTTTGACAAGTGCCTAGACTAAACGTGAAGGGGATTCATTTGCTAATCTTAAAGCATCTGCTGGAGGGGCAGGGACAAATTGGGACTTTCTCCAGGGTTGGGGGCACTGGTGAGCGCCATATCTGTAGTCTCCCTCAAGGATGCTGGCTCAGGTGGACACTCACAAGCACACTCTCCCACTGCCTTGCTAACACTGGTGGGTGTGCTCTGCCCCCAGTGTTCTTCCCCTGCCTGGCCCTCGTGGCTAGGAGGCCTTGTGTTCCAGGGCCCCATGGGACTTTAACAATGGGAAAGGCAGTTCTTGGCAGCCTGCCACACTGAGGGCACTGCACAGACAGCAGACTGAAATGTACCCCAAGTCGGCCAGTGAAAAAGTCCTATTTACTGGTGTTGAAACTTTAACCTGAGGGACAGGCTTCACGTTTGCCACATATCTCGAGGCTATGGAAGCACTCTCCGGGAATGTAGACAGGGAAATACCATCTCATGCCCTCCTTTGGTCTTGCTACAGCTTGCTGGTACCTCCCAGAAAGGGGCTTACACAGTTATCTGAAGCCTTGACTTTTGCAACCGTTCCCCCAGGGGACCCCTCCAGATCTCCTGGTCTAGAGGCCAGTAGCATTTACAGTTATGGTCCCATGGACTGTGTATTTCCATACTTTAAAAGCTGCTGCCTGAGGATCTGACTTCCAATCATCCTGAAACTTGGTACTGACTAAGATGCCTACATTGGAACACTGGCAGGTCTTAGGACACCTTCAACACCTGAATCTTATCAAGAATAGATCAGGCTGGGGTGCCTGGGTGGCACAGCGGTTAAGCGTCTGCCTTCAGCTCAGGGCGTGATCCTGGCGTTATGGGATCGAGCCCCACATCAGGCTCCTCTGCTGTGAGCCTGCTTCTTCCTCTCCCACTCCCCCTGCTTGTGTTCCCTCTCTCGCTGGCTGTCTCTATCTCTGTCGAATAAATAAATAAAATCTTTAAAAAAAAAAAAAAGAATAGATCAGGCTACTTACACAATCACAAAGGGCCAAGAGACAACCAAGAGCTAGGGCAAGGTTGAATGAGATAGGGTTCATCTCCTACACAAGGTCATTCCTTCAAGACTGGAAGATGTAACTGTTTCAGCTAATACATAGAAACAAACACAGAAAAAACTTCCAACCAAGAATACTCTACCTGGCAAGGTTATCATTTGGAATCGAAGGAGCACTTAACCTGAATAAAAGTGCGAGCATGGCATTCTTGACTTGTTCCTGATCATAGAGGAAAAGCTCTCAACTTTTCATGTTCAGTTGATGCTAGCTGTGGGCCTGTGGCATATGGCCTTTATTAAGTTGAGAATATTCCCTGAATACACACTTCATTGAGTGTTTTTATCAGGAACAGATACTGAATTTTGTAAGTGCTTTTTCTGCATCTATAGGGGTGATCATATGTTTTTATCCTTCCTTTTGTTAATTTGATGTATCATGTTGATTCATTTGTAGATGCTGAACCATTCTTGCATCCCTGGAATAAATCCCACTTGATCACGATATATGATCCTTTTAATGTATTGTTGAATTTGGTTTACTCATATTTTGTTGAGAANTTTCGCACTAAATGATTCATAGTGGTTCAGTGGTGCAGCAGAGACTGCCAGTTGTCTCTGAATGTCCTCCCTCCCTCCCTCCCTCCCTCCCTCCCTTCCTTTCCTTCCTTCCCATCTTCTCCTTCTCCTTCTTCTTTGATGTCCTTGCCTAGTTTTGGTATCAGGGTAATGCTGGCCTTGTAAATGAGTTTGGAAGCATTCCCTCCTCTTCAGTTTTCTGGAAGTATCTGAGAAGGATAGGTATTTAATTATTTAAGTGTTTGGTAGAATTTGCTTGTGAAGTCATCTGGTCCTGGACTTTTGTTTGTTAGGAGTTTTTTTTTTAATTACTGATTCAATTTCCTTACTAGTAATCTTTTTGTTCTGATTTTCTATTTCTTCATGATTGAGTCTTGGAAGATTGTATATTTCAAGGAATTTATCAATCTCTCCCAGGTCGCTCAATTTTTTGGCATATAATTGTCCATAGTAGTCTCTTGTGAACCTTTGTATTTCTGTAGTATCAGTTGTAACTTCTCTTTCATTTCTGATTTTATTTATTTGAGCCCTTTCTCCTTTTTAGTTGGTGAGTCCAGCTAAAGGTTTGCCAATTTTGCATGGCAACTTTAGGCAATACTTTATTGCATATTTGAAAGTTGCCAAGGGAGTAAATCTTTAAAGTTCTCATTACAGAAAAAGAATTTGTAATTTTGTATGGTGACTAGGCTTATTGTGGTGATCACTTTGCAGTGTATACAAATATCAAACCCTTATGTTTATACCTGAAACTAATGTTATATACTGATTTTATCTCAATTAAAAAAGAAAAATACCTGGCACATCGTAAGTGTGCTTGTTGCTGCTATTTTTTCTTGCTGCTATTATTTCTTAGTATCTTTCACTGTATGGTCAAATCATATGGCCAAAACCTCTGAAGATTTTGCCTAAAAAAACTCTTCAATTAGGCTTTTTTCCTTTTCTTTAAAGGTTTTTTTTTTTCACATAATAAAAATAACTTTTTCATCTCACTAAATTGACAGACGACAGACAGATACAGATGGCTGGATATAGAAGCAATCACAGACATGAATATACCTGGCTTAGTGTGCACACGTGTATTTCCTAGCTCGTCAGCTGAGGGATACATAGTAGCTTCAGGCACACCCAGCACACATATCTTGACTTCTAAATACCGTTCTACAATAAAAGAACCAAAGTTCTTTGGAAAATGTCTGATTCTAGGGCTGAAACAAGGAAATTCAGGATGAGTCTGGAGCATCTCGTAGTGCCCAAAAGTATGGAAATGCTCAAAAAAACAAAAGAATAGAGGCAGGCAAAGGAATATAGGAAGCAACCTGATGAAATTCACGATGACCAAAGCTGGAACAATGTGAGCAACAAAATAAATAAATGTTGTGGGTTCATACTCTTAGTATAAAGCAAATATGCACGAATGCATACTAATATAAATAAGTGATTAAATAAATACATATATGGGGGGATTCCCAAATAATTTATGTAGGTACATCCCCTCCAGGAGGTGTGGCTGAATCTCCCCAGTCCCTGAAGTATGGGCCGCATTTAGTGACTTGGCTTCCAATGAACAGAATATGATGAAAAAGAAGAAAAGACCTTTATAAACAGAGAAACCTGGCAAACACAGCCTTAAAACAAGTGATCAAAGCTGATCAAATCATGTTGATAACATGTGTGATGAGAAGGGCATTTCACCTCTATGGTATCTTGTTCTAAAATATATAATCCCAGTGTACAAACATCAGACAACATCAGACAAACCCCAGCAGAGAGAGATTATACCAAAACCAGTACTCCTCAAAACTGTCAAGATAATGAACAATGAGGAAGAACTGCGAAGCCATCACAGATCAGAGAAGAACACGGAGATATGGTGACAAAATGCACTGTGGCATCCTGGAAGGGACCTTGGGACAGAAAAGGGACATTAGTAGAAAAACTAATGAAATCCAAATAAAATGTGGAATTTAATAGTAATGAACCAATGTTGGTTCTTAGTTGTAACAAATGTACTTTGGTAGTTTAAAATGTTGACAATAGGGTAAACTGATCAGGGGTATATGGGAGTTTTCTGTTTATCTTTGCAGCCTTTCTGTAAATCTAAAATTATTCCAAAATAAAAAGTTTATTTAAAAAATCTGACTGGTTTGCCTGCTAAGAATTAACTTCAGATCTTTTTATTTTAAGGATTTGAAAGTCTGTAGTGTAAAAAATATATATATGACATCAAGGAAAATATTCAGCAATTTTAAGTATTATTTTAAAGGAAATAAAATTTGCATGTAAATTATAGAAAGATAAATTTGTATGTATAGAAGATGGGATATTAGATTGTTTTAAATTACTTGTATTACCTGCATTCTCTTCTTAGGTTCTTCCACTGGAAAATCAAATGAAAGAATCAAAACGCTTCCCCCAAGCATTGAATATTGGCATGGGAATTGTTACAACCTTGTATGTGACATTAGCTACCTTGGGATATATGTGTTTTCGGGATGAAATCAAAGGTAGCATAACTTTAAATCTTCCCCAGGATGTATGGTAGGTAGATATGAGTTTGTTAATCCTACTTCGTATACTTTGTAGATACAGCTTACCAATATTTGATGATAAAGGTGTATTTTTGGATATATGGTTTAAACATTTAAAATTTTTATTGTGATTTCTTATTTGTGTAACCTAGAATTTTTTCATAATCTTCAGAGGAGACCATCTATGATTTTACAGATTCATATGGGATTCTTTAAAAAAGATTAAAAATTGTAGGATATTCCAAATTTGAGACAATATGAAAGTAAAATATGGATTCTTTTAATATGGACTCACTGTAATAAAAAATGTAATACTTACACTCACTGCCAAAAAATCCAACACTCTGGATTCCTGATAAAATAATAAAACCCATCGTTATGACCCTCACTATTTCACTGGTCAGCCTTAATATTGTACGTACTCCAGATCCTTTCAGAACACAGATAGGGCACATTATTAAAAAAATATGGTGCATCTTAATATTCTCCTAATATTAGAACCATATTCTGCAAAATGAAGCAATAAAGAGGGGTTTTCCTTCTTCCGGAGATTGGTCTCTGGAGATTTTAAAAAGGTATTGGCAGTGATTACCAGGTAGACTCGCTCCCTTATTTATAAAAGGGAAGGTAACTCCTTAGTTTTGAGAAGTACATAGAATAAATGTTAAATTGCTGATTTAATTAATGTCCCACTGCTCCTTTAGCTGCTTGGATAGAAGTCTGTGAAAACTTTAATGTTTTTAAGTATTACGTGTTCTGACTGGCTTCCTATTGGTAGCTTGGGAGTTTGTCTACCACTCAGTAGTCATCTGATCCCTGGGTTTTTATTGCAGTAGAAGTGTTGTAAGAACCAATGCATATAGGAAGCCATTTGTGATAGAATGTACCTCGAATAGTTTCCAGGTTGCACAAGGAGCACATGTGCAGTGTGTTCATTGTTTTTAAATTATAGTTCTACTTTAGCTATGACACATTTTATAAAATGTATTTCACGATAGAAGCATGTCGAATGTTATGCCTTTGTTTCAGACTAGAGACACGACTATGAACAAGATATATAATTTTAAGCATTTGTTTCATTAACTTATGTTATAGTTGATTATATAATTTTGTTTCCTCCAAATATGCCTCTTTTTGTAATAGTTTAATACAGGGTAGAAACGTAAACAGCTTAATATAGGAGAACGAAGGCTAAAAATTATGGTAGTGTAGTTCTTTTTTTTAAAAAAAATACTATATGGGGGCGCCTGGGTGGCACAGCGGTTAAGTGTCTGCCTTTGGCTCAGGGAGTGATCCCAGCGTTATGGGATCGAGCCCCACGTCAGGCTCCTCTGCTATGAGCCTGCTTCTTCCTCTCCCACTCCCCGCTTGTGTTCCCTCTCTCGCTGGCTGTTTCTATCTCTGTCGAATAAATAATGAAAAAAAAAAAAACTTTAAAACAAACAAACAAAAATACTATATGATGTCTAGAAAATAATATTTTTCACCACTTAGAATAATATTTTGAATAAATCTTAAGAATAATTTTATAAATAAAATTGACAGGTAACTTTTTTTTTAAGATTTTATTTATTTATTTGACAGAGAGACAGCCAGCGAGAGAGGGAACATAAGCAGGGGGAGTGGGAGAGGAAGAAGCAGGCTCCCAGCTGAGGAGCCTGATGTGGGGCTCGATCCCAAGGACCTGGGATCACACCCTGAGCCAAAGGCAGACGCTCAATGACTGAGCCACCCAGGCACTGCAATTGACAAGTACTTTTAATGTCAAATATAAAATGTAGGGGAAACCATGTCAGAATTGTTCCCTATTCTTCTTCACAAAAATATTTAAAGAGAGAAGGGGCCAAAAGGGGAGTATGCATACGTGTCAAGTTCAGATGTTCCAATCCCCAGAGAGTTAAGCGCATGGCGAAGAACAGTTGAGAGACAAGTAGGGAATGCTCTCGGTGTCCACAGCTGAGTCTTGAGGGAGCCATACTGCCCCTGCAGTCGTTCTGTGTAATCCTTGCCTTTTTCTGCATCCCCTTCCCGCCTCTCACCTTATCCCTCATTGCTGTGGCTTCACACTTAGAACAGAACTAGTTGCAAGTCTTGATTAGAAAGGGACCCTCACATCGTTGTGTCTGTTCAGGAAAGCCTGGCTAGTCACCTGCTATTCATTTAGAGGAAAGGATAGTACACGTATCCTAAGAAACAAAAATCTGGAATAAAACGGAAAGCAAGTCAAGATACATAATTCTCCTTCAGAGAACATGTGTTGGCTAATTCCTTTTTCTTGTGGAGATAAGCCTTCTGTGGCCTGCTGTCCATTTCTTTATGGTCTCTGCATCTGGGACGGTTAAAATAACAGCCATGACTGAGCAATACTGCAGCGGAGATGCTTGTCTTTATATAGTGATAGTCTTCTGTAAAATGAGAAGTTTGGGATTATATCTAAGATTTCTTTCTCAATGTACTATGTATGAGTTTCTTCTTCCTTACCCTCCCTGTGCTTCAGACAATAGCGTAGAAAGTCAGAGAACGTACAGTGTACGTATAAAAGCCGATGGCTGTCACCAGAGCCTGGGGAACTCATAGCAGCTAGCGATGGGAAGCTGTAAAGGGCTTTTGATGCCATGTGACTTACATTCTTAGAATTCATAAGGGGTATTCCTACAAGAAAATGCTGAATTAGAAGGCAACGCCAAGACAAAGCAAGTATGTATTAGAGAGGCTCCAAGTTATTAACTATTTATTGATTGAGGTGTCATCTTTTAAAACTAGTTATGAATAGTATTATTCAGTGTATCACATTTAGATTTTGAATTAAAGAATGTATTTTAAAGATGATAATGAAGTAAAACCGCAACTCTGAGCTAGGACATTAGCTCTTTGAGAGCAGAAACCCTGCATCTTCTAGGCTTATGATGTGTTTCCGTGATCTAGCATGTTGCTGAGCACTTATGAGGCCCTTGGTAAATGTTTGCTACGTAAGATTCTAGGTTTGAAAGTATTTCCCCTGTTACCTGATAATAGAACCAAGGCATTGCTACTAGTACTAGTTGAGTAATGTTTTAGCTGCGTTTTTCCAAGACTTCCACTAACAGAACCCAAATAGCAGCAGAGGAGAAAAAAAAAAAAAAAGCGTTCTCTTGGGAGTCTTGAGAATAGACCTGTCCTAATAGCCTGCCTCAAGCATAGCATCAGCTCATATGTTTTAAAAAGTACACCTTTTACATAATCATAATCTTGATGTTGCTTTTTATATAAAAATGATTCCCAGGACACCTGGGTGCCTCAGTCGTTAAGTGCCTGCCTTCAGCTTAGAGCATGATCCCAGGGTCCTGGGATCGAGCCCCGTGTCAGGCTCCTTACTCCACTGGGAGCCTGCTTCTTCCTCTCCCACTCCCCCTGCTTGTGTTCCCTCTCTTGCTGGCTGTCTCTCTCTCTGTCAAATAAATAAATAAAATCTTAAAAAAAAAATGATTCCCCCTAAAAAAAACTTTGAGAGAAATCGGTGCTTCAGGGCGCTCCACCATGTTTAGCCCCCCGCCCACCGCCACTCTCCGGGGGAGCATGTTCTCTGAGTGAAGAGCAGAGGCACAATGAGTGCAGTTGCAAGTGAAATAACCAAGACTTTAAAAAATCTATGTAAATAAAGTCAGGAGAGTAACATAACACGGACCATTAAATGATATTTCTTTTTGTCTGGATTGACATGAAGAATTTTTCGTATCACTTTATGTAGATTCTGATCTTTCACACAGTGGTCTCCGGTTTTGACATTAAGTTACCATGTACTACTTTAATTTCTAGAATCTCCTTACCATCAAGGAGGTCCTAAATAGGAAACATTTGCATTGAGTTAGTCTGAAGGAAAAACTGGAACGTGGAGTTAGGCAGACAGATGAACAGCATTTGTGTTGGGGCATGAATGCCACATCCTCGGAAAATCTTCCAGGCGACTGTTTAGATTATGCGTCTCTCCAACTCCTCTAATAGCAATTTTGGGAATTAAAGCCATAAGATAAAGGTTTCTTATGGTGTCATTGTCATAAGGGAAGGCTGAAGGAATGGAGAGTTAAGGGTAATTATTGAGTATTAATGATGGTATAACAAGTTCACAGGAGGACTTAAAATAGCAAATAGTATTTATTTGGGTTCTGTCTTATTCTGTCTTACTGAGTGATGGTGTGTACACCGTAGGAACAAGCATCTTTCTTTTTGTTGTGGTTTCCTTTGTTCAGTTTTGTTGTGTTGCTGACTTTTTACCAGTCTGAAACACAAGGTCTGCTCCATACCCCTTCGCCTTTTCCCCGTCACATTTACCATGCCTTCTTATGTCATTCCACTTAGTTGCTTTTTAGCTTTTTAAACTACAACCCATAGTGAAAAAGGGAAATGTTTTATAGAAAAACCCTTCTAGAAATAAGTGTATGCGTGTCTATGTGTATATGTTTTTGTAGTACACACCGCCCACACACATATAAATAACTGAAATAAGTAAAAGGTTAAATAAAAATCCATATTTTCTATATAGAGTGTCCCCTGATATTCTCTATTCCAGTCTTATCTTAGGAAAAAAACTTTACAACTCACTCAGTTGATATCATAACCCACTAGTGGGTCATGATTCATTTGAAAAATACTGGCCTGGAATATCTTCACATGTTCCTCATTCAGTCAGCACACACAGCCCTTCTGCTAAGAACTGTCAGGGGTACTAGGTTTTCACACACACAAATGCTGAGGGGCAGTACGGTGGTGGTCTTTTCTGTGAAGCATGTATTAGATAAGAGAAATTCAGTTAAAAAAATAGAGAACCATCTAAGAACAGGGAAGGGATAAGGTAGCCTTTTTAATTTATTAAGACAATTGAACTGGTCCTTCATTTTCCCCCCAAAACAGAACAAACCCCAAGTCCACGCCCATGTTTGTAGCATACAGGAGCTAGGAGCCCGAATATTCTGGGAAATAAAGCTGACGAGTAATGCCAGGTCATCAAGCTATGTCTTAATTGATCCTGCTAGGCAATCAAGGGGTTGAAGTCTGAGGAGCTTGTTACCTAGAATGAAAACATTTAGGCGACAACAGACTCACCAAGAAGCAGAGTAAAAAAGCAGTAAGAGAAATAAATTTAAGGAAACTGGAAAAAGAAGGTTCCTATCTCCTGGACTATTCAGTCTATCCTCTCCCCCACAAATTCTGGCTTCTTTGTTTTTGTTTTTTTTCTCATTAAACTTTTGTTTTGATGGGTCTCAAAATTCTATGACAGATTTAATCATCTCCTTCCAATATTAAAGTTGCCTGTGCCTGGGAATCCTGGGCCAAACTGCCTCTGGACTCTTCTCATCAGAATGACTGTTCTTAATTACATTAAATTCAAAATGAAGGGCACCTAACATATTTATTGTATGCCTTTTATGTGCTAGCTCCAGGCACTAGAGGGACAACAGTGAACAGATAAAGATCTCTTTCCCACAGAACTGAACATGCTAGGAAAGTTGAGTGGTTCGCAGCATTCAGTCTAGTTCTGAATACCAGATAGCCCTTGTGATAGTTTTCAGCTCAGAATGAGGTGAGCTTCTTGGTGAGGATTGTAGCTAGGCCTCAAACAGACTTCTTTTCTTCTTAAGGGAACTAAGCCCAAGATTTTTAACCTGAGCATCACGAAGGGTCTAAGAGGGAAATTGAGTTATCAGTCCTTCCAAGAATAGCTTCTGTTTGCAACCTTGAGACAAGGAGAATCAGTCAACAGCTAATTTCTCAGGCTGGCTTTAAAAAAATTTGTAAGATATTCCTGTCTGTACATTTAGGTTAAGTATTGTTTTATGAGGGGGCACCTGGATGGCTCAGTCAGTTAAGTGTCTAACTCTTGGTTTCAGCTCAGGTCATGATCTCAGAGTCCAGAGATTGAGCTCCATGTCCAGTTCTGCACTCAGCATGGAGTATGCTCCCTCTTTCTCCCTCTCCCTCCTCCTCTGCCCCACCCCACCTAAAATAAATAAATAAATAAAATCTAAAAAAAAAAGTATAGGGGATGCCTGGAAAGCTCAGTTGGTTAAGCGTCTGCTTTCGGCTCAGGTCATGATGCCAGGGTCCTGGGATCGAGCCTCACATTGGGCTCCCTGCTCAGTGGGGAGCCTGCTTTTCCCTCTCCCTCTGCCATTACCTCTGCTTATGCTCTTTGGCTCTGTCTCTCTGTCAAATAAATAAATAAAATCTTTTAAAAAAAAAACAAAAAAAGCCTTTGGCAGTGAATTTTAAAATACTTTTTAATGTGCATTAAATATTATTTGAAAGTTGTTTATGTTCTGTATCTTCAAAACAAATTCTTGTAACTTTAAGAAAGTTTTTGTCCTTTGGAGAGAGTTTACAGGGTAGATTCTTCTTTCAACTCTTCATTTCTAAAACTGAGTACTTTCTAAAACTGCCTGCTTAAAACCAAAATGAGAACAAAGGTTGATAATACCTATAGAAAAGTTGATTAGAGAAAAATAGAGTGACTGAAAATGTAGATGCCAAACATAGAAACTAGTAGATTCTTAAAACAGAAGAGAAGTCAAAATAGAACAATTGATTTCAGAAGACTGCAGTGCTTTTCTTAAACATCTTTATTACTCTTCTTTGGTTTATAAATAGCATGTATATTAGCTTTTAAAAGACTCATACCATTTTATTTCTCGTTAGTACTCTGTGTAATACCTAATTAATCTTTCTGACTTGCGTTAGTAATAACCAGATTCTTAGCTTGCATAACTTGTTTTAAATCATTAGAAAAGTAATTGCACCTATATGCATAATGATGTATTTTTAAATATATTGTTAACCATATTTAAAAAC
This sequence comes from Ailuropoda melanoleuca, assembly GCF_002007445.2. NCBI lineage: Eukaryota > Metazoa > Chordata > Mammalia > Carnivora > Ursidae > Ailuropoda > Ailuropoda melanoleuca. Next base: position 37,412,079 of record NC_048225.1, read on the forward strand.
GTATGTTAAAAGATAATTAGAACAAAAGGAATGTTCTAGTAATAAACTGATAAGGATATTCATTTGATTGTCTACAATTACGTATCAGAGTATATGAAGCAGGAGTCTTTCAGTTATTCTGTGCATTGCAGTAACTTGACCATTTATATGTTAACTTTAAGCCTCAAGCTGAGAAATATATCTGGAAATCATTTTAAAATTAAGATTTTGTTGTTGCTAGCCCTAAGGAGTTCTTTCTTTCTTTAATTATGTTTGTAGTATTTTCTAATCTATTTCTACTAGGCTTTTTTCCTTTCTCTTACTCACTTCTATGATGCATGTATTATATTATGGAATTACTTCCTGCGTGGCCACAGCTTAGGGAACTGTTTATAATCTTTGTTACTTTAAATCTTAAGACATCAGAAATAAGCTTAAAGTCTAATTAATGTTGAGGCCTTTCTTTACCAAAAGTGGAATATTTCATATCACTTTAAAAGGTTTGCATTTTTTCCTAAGAAAGAAACACTCTTCCCTTGCATAGGCCTTGCAGGTGGGAAAGCAGGACTCTTAAGGGAAGATTGGGACTATCAAGGATGTTTCTGCCTGAAGAGGACGTGTGTGTTAACCACGACCCCTAATGCTGCAGCATGTTCGATCCATGCTCCCCTCCTCAGTTGTTTTCTTAAAGGATACAAGAGCAATTGGGTTTTTTGTTTTAACTGTTGCAAATATTCAAAATTTCAAAAAACACAACATAATTTTATTATCTGTAACCCAAGAGAGTAGGTCCTATGATGTTCTGAGTCCTGTGATTCTACATTTTCTCTGTGCCATTGTCAGCATCTCAGAAGTGTTCTTTGCCAAACAGAAGGAAGTTAACCAAAGTCTCTATCCAGACATGCATACTGATTTAGACAAAGGACTATCTACAATGTAGAAATCTAAAGATATTTATGAAACTGAACATTGCTGAGCTGTTTTGAAGCACTAGGCATCAATCCAACTTAACAAATTTTATTTCCCTATTAATGTAACTTTAACATAGGTGGAATTCCTATAGAATCTGGAGAACTTTTTAAGTTGAAACCATTTAGGGGGGCCTGGGTGGCCCAGTCAGTTAAGCGTCTGCCTTCGACTCAGGTCATGATCCCAGGGTCCTGGGATCGAGCCCCACATTGGGCTCCCTGCTCAGCGGAAAGCCTGCTTCTCCCTCTCCCGCTCCTCCTGCTTGTGCTCTCTTTCTCTTTCTGTGTCAAATAAATAAATAAAATCTTTAAAAAAAAAAACAAAACATTTAGATGCCCTCCTTTTGGACCTAAGAATGATGACATTTCTGTAACTAATGACATACATACCAAGATTTTTAAGCAAGGAGAACTGTAATTCAGAGTTCAATGTGAAGTTTTCTTCTATATATAGATCAATAAGTTATCAAAGACATAACAGTATGCTCAATTTTTAAAAGAGAGTTGAGAAAACATTAACTCTTCATGGGACACAGTCTAGCCTTTAGAACATTGGCTTAGCCTAAAGTGAAATATTTCCAGCAATATTCTCAAGCCTTTGCATTGCCACATGCAAGCTCTCTAAGCTTGTCAGAATGAACTGTCCACCAGTCATCTAGAAATTTAGTAGAGATCAGCTGGCTTTTTTTTTTTTTTTAATAAACAAGCGTTTAATTAGATATTGGCCTAAGTTTGTGTTGGATTTCTTGCCTATCTTAACATTAAAGATAAAAAGAAGAAAGCCAGATTCATGTTAAGGCAACAGTGTAGATGAACCTGGAAGGCATTGTGTGAAGCGAAATAAGCGAGGCAAAGAAAGAAAGACAAATACTGTGTGGTATTACTCATAGGTGGAATCTAAAAATACATATATAGCGGCACCTGGGTGGCTCAGTCGGTTAAGCGGCTGGCTCTTTTTTTCAGGTTAGGTCATGATCTCAGGGTCCTGGGATCGAGCCCTGCATCAGGCTCTGCACTCAGCAGGGAGTCTGCTTGAGGATTCTCTCACTCTCTCAGCTCCTCCCCTTGCTCACATGCACTTGCTCTCTCTCTCTCTCTCTCAAATAAATAAATACATAATTTTAAAAATTAATTAAAAAATATATGTATATCAAGGTCACATAAACAGTAGATTAACGGTTGCCAGGAGGCTAGTGGATGGGGAAAAAGAGGAGAGTTTGATAGAAGGTTACAAACTTTTAGTTGTAAGATGAAGAAGTTCTAAGGACCTAATGTATAGTGTGGTGACTACAGTTGGTAACAGTGTAGTGTATGCCTGAAATTTCCTGAGTAGAACAAAGTGTTCTCACCAAAAAGAGAGGAAAACAAATGGCAAATATATGACGCGATGGATGTGTTAGTTAATTTGATAGTGGGAATCCTTTCACAGTGTATACTTATATCAAATCATGTTTTACGATTTACCTATATTACAGTTTTGTCAGTTATACCTCAGTAAATCTGGGAAAAAAAGAACGACTGAATTTTGAAATATTTTTTTAACAGGTTGTATCAATCAGTGAAAATTCTATATTCCTTTGGCATCTTTGTGACATATTCAATTCAGTTCTATGTTCCGGCAGAGATCATCATCCCTGTGATCACTTCCAAATTTCATGCTAAATGGAAACAAATCTGTGAATTTGCAATAAGGTCCTTCTTGGTTGCTGTTACATGTAAGTATTACTACACATTTATATCATCGTAATTTTTTCTTGTTGAATTTTGTATAATGAAGCTACTTAAAGTATATGTTAAAGTATATTTTTTAAAAACAATTTTATTTACATAGCTGAGATACTTCTGGGGTTAAAATTCCATTATTCTACTATTGTATAAGAAAAATATAAACCAGATCCTATTACATTTAAAAGAACTAATCAAATTATTATTTTGAAAACTACATCAGTGGTGATTAAAATATAAGTATTTTTAAATCAGATGCATGTTGGACTCCTTATATTGTTGCTACATATTTCATTTTGGTTTTAGTTTTCCTCGTGTTTTTTATTTCTGCTAACTTTTGTATATTTAACAGTTTAATTCTCCATGACTACCTATAGAAATGGGTTTGGTTTTATTTTGGTCTTTAATAATTTCAGTGGCTAATTTTACTCATTATTCGAAGGAATGTGTGTAATCTCATCTTAAGGTTTCATATTATAAAATGCCTCCACCAGGGAGCACTAATTATGGAGACCTGTGGAGAAGAAGCTTGATTTTGGTACAGTGGAAACAGTGTGAGTTTTGGGGTCACACTGACCTCACGGTTCAAACCTACCACTCACCTGCTGGTATCTTTGGACAAGTTCCATACCATCTGTAAGCCCCTCTTTCTTCAACTGTGAAATGAAGAAAGAGTTCCTTAATGGCGTTCTTGTAGAGTTTAAGAATATTAACAAAGTAGCCAGAAGTTATAATTGTCACCATTATTGTTGTAACCACAAATATAAGATGACCATAACACTGAACCAAGATTACCTAGAATGATACCAGGGACCATTGGAAATGGGTCAGCTTTCTGTGGAAGATAGGAGTAACCATCTTGGCCCAGTCAAGGCGAGAGAATGAGAGAGCTAGAAATTCGGGGCAACTGTAAATTTCAGTGAGAAGCTTGGGGTGGAACTTATGCCTATAGGTCTAAAGAAAAAGCAAAGCTGGGAAAAGTAAATGAGACCTTTTTTCCAAAGTAATCATTTGAATGAATTAGAGCAATAATAAGGTAAATCATATTGAAGAGTGAAGTCAGTAAGCCCATATGCTGATGACTAATAAAACATTCAGTAGGAAAAAGTTATTTTAAGACATTTTGAAATATTTCTTACATATTGTTTTTATTGATATTTTGACAACTGTACTGAATGAAAAGGCTGATTTCAGTACTAGTCCCTTTTATCATAGGTGTAAGACTTTCTATGCTGAAAGCGTATCTCCTTTTAGAATTAGTTACTGAGGAGCTTGAAGGAGCTTGAAGAAAATGTTAAAGGGATTTAATAACTTCTGATAGCTCGTTAACTTCACCCATTTCTGCACATTGGCCGCCATTGTTATGTCCAAGCGACCTGTCTGCACATCCGCTCCCAGGAGCCTATTCCCAGAAGCCAGGGGCTCTCCTCAAGAGCTGAGTTCATGACACACAGAATGGCCGGTGTTTCTTGGGTAAAAATAGTTAAAGCTACTCAGCGGTAATTGAGGGTTATAGTTATAGTTACAGCATGCTTCGGCCAAAGAGAACGCAAACCAGGTAGTGTTGCCTTCCCCTTCACCAGGACACGTCATCAGACACTGAGCTTCACTGCAGTCTTTGGCACATGCTTCCAAATTAAAGTAAAAGCCAGCCGATACGCATGACGGGACTGTTTTTCCTCTGCTCTGTAAAGCACTTGACAAGCTTTGGGGGCACGCTCCACAGGGATGAGAGTGTGGGCAGCCGATGGGGCCCTGTGACGTCCACAGAGCAGACTGCGACACGAGCAGTGAGAGTGGAGGCGCAGCTGGCTGTGCTTTGAAAATTGGGTCTCTTTCAGTGTTCTGTAATCCTTTCCAAGTACCGAGCCCAAGTTTTTAATACTGGTCTCAAAGTAGTGAGTTTACCAGCTTGGATTGTATTGGTTACTCCCAAGTCTCTATTTCGCATTTGAATCATCATGTCAAAGTATCTTCTTAGTGCAACTCAAAAGCTTGGAAAGATGGGTCAGACTCTTTCTACCTGTTTCCCGTCGGCATTTACTGGCTATAGAGGCATCGCACAGGTGAGGGGGAAGCATGACTAGAAGCTGGCCAACGGCCACCATCAACTACAATAAATACCTTTTATTTTACAAGCAAACCTGTAGAAAGAACTGTTAAATTTTGAATTAAAATGAACACTGAGACGAGTATTTTAATTCCATGTTTGAATTGAATCTGTAAAATCTGTTAAATACTATTTCTTTCTATTATTGTCCAATTCATTGATCTTTCTACTATTTCTAATTTGAAAACTTTTTGGCTTTGGGAGTTTGCTTTCTGGTCTTAGGAGACTATGACTACAAAGCACCAAAAAATATAAATCTTAGTAGTTTGTAGAATACTAGAGAAGATACACTAAAAGTCTTCATTTAAGTTAGTTGCCACTTCAGGTGAGGAAAGCTGTATCCCCTCATATTCTAAGAGTCAGGAGGTCTGTGGGGAGTACCATTTATTATTTGTGTAATTAAAATTTATGTGCTGGAGTGTTCCTCACAGTTTTGCTGTTGATGTTATAATATCAAGTATTTTGGGTTTTTTCTCTATATTTTCTTCTCTGTGTTTTCATTCTGTAGATGCAAAGAATGGACTTAAAATAGGCTTTTTTTTTTTTTTAATGAGAGGAAACTTTGTGCTTTAAGGATACATTCTTTTTCTCTATAATAAAGTTTTGGGAAATACTGAATAAACTTAATTAGTATTTAATAGATCTAGTCATAACACCTGTCTGTAAATGACATAGGACAGCCTATTTACAGTAATCCTATAGTAAATATTTGTAATGAATAAATTCTCTGTATCCCAGACTATCCTTTGACTTCTTGTTTTTGGAGGTTTTTATATATCAAATTTCCCTAAAATGTATATATTTGTCTTCCTTATCAACTAATAGCATTACCAAATAATACTTCAAGCCATTTTTTACTAGCAGATATCTACTGATTATATACGGTTTAAAGGATGACTTCAGCTAATTGATAAATTTCATGATTTAAAGGTGTTTGATAAGGGGCACCTGGGGGGCTCAGTCAGTTAAGCATCTTCTTTTGGCTTCTGGCATGATCCCAGGGTTCTCAGATCAAGCCCCACATCGGGCTCCCTGTTCAGTGGGGAATCTGTTTCTCCCTCTGCCTTCTGTTCCCCATTCTGTGCTGTGTGTGCGTGCGTGTCTCTCAAATAAACAAATAAATAAAATCTTTTTAAAAAATTAAAAAATGAAAGTGTTTGATAAACGGAATTTTAGTCTGAATGAACAAATTCTAAAAAACTTATAGTGTTCCCCCACATGGTTTTCCAACCATATTTCACTTGATTTTTACTAATAACAGCTGGATTATCAAAAAACATGAATGAGGAAAAATGAATTCCAAAATGAAAAGCTCTTCAGGTGGCAATGTTCTAGTCCTGCTTGTCTGGCCTTCCTTCTGTACTGCCATCTAGTATAAGTAGGTAGAAGTGTGTCCCCATGAAATGGATGTTGTCAATGAAATTTGAAAGGTCCTAATTATGTTTGGGAGTTATGATTATAGTTCCCTGGAGAAACATGTTAAAAGAATGTAGCAAGCATCTGTTCAACAGGGAACCCACTTTAGCAAGCATTTCTAGGTTAGAGCTGCAACTTCCTCAAAGTCGTATCTTACTTAGGGAAGTTTGCCACACTGCAGTCCTCTAGGTGTGAGGCTAGGTTTATAATTTCCAAATCATTTTTAGGGTTTTAGCTTTCAAAAGAAATTAAATAGAAAGTAACAAATATTTCCAAGAAACCTGATAGTTCCAAATTAATACCATAACCTCCTGAAAAGCATTGAGAGCCACAAAGAGAATAGGGGATGGAAAAAAACCTGTAACCTAAAAATTAAGAAGTGGAGAAACCAGTAGGCTGCAAACTGAAGACTTAATTACAGAGCCCAAGTTAAATTATATATACACCAAGAAAGTTCAGGAAGAGACAAAGAGGCTAGAACTGAGAAACACAAAAGTATGTAAACTTAGTATTAAAAAGAGAGGGATAGGGGGGCTCAGTCGGTTGAGCGCCTGACTTTTGATTTCGGCTCAGGTCATGATCTCGGTCATGAGATCAAGTCCTGCATTGGACTCCATGCTCAGTGGAGAGCCTGCTTGAGTTTCTCTCCTTCTACCCCTCCCCTCTCTCTCTCTCTCTCTCTAAAAATAAAAATCTAAAAAAAAAAAAGAGAGAGAGAGAGGGATAAAAAAAAAAAGAGAGAGGGATAAAAAAAAGATTAGAAGGAAGATGGTAGATTTAGGAGACAAGTTAGGAAGAGCCAACTCATGCATCAGTGGAGTCCTCAAAGCCGGAACTGTGGTGACAGAATCCTCGTTGGTGACAGGCAGGGGTGACATAGCCCCCATAGCTGGCATGTGAGCAGACTCAGTTGTTATTTCTGGTGGCCGCTCCAAACCCCCAGCAAGTCGTTCGGTGGGCTGGTTTAGGACATTTGAGAAAGGAATATGAGTTTTGGTTTTTACAGACCCTCTGTTGATACCTTCGGCAAGAGAAGGGTAAGTAGGATCAAGAAAGTGCCAGATCAAAGCTTTTCAGAAAGCTTGCCAGCAGTTTGGAAGAAAATCTGGTCGAAAGTACTGGTACATTATTTTTTTTTTAACTTTTCATTTTGAAATAATTCAGAAAAGTTATAAAAGAAAGTAGAGTTACCATACCCACCTACATTTAGTACTCATGTAAGTATTCAGTATTTAAATAAGGAGAGCATGTATTTTCATTTTCTAGGTGCTGGCGCAATTCTGATTCCTCGTTTGGATATTGTGATTTCCTTCGTTGGAGCTGTGAGCAGCAGCACATTGGCCCTGATCCTACCACCCTTGGTTGAAATTCTTACGTTTTCTAAGGAACACTACAATATATGGATGATCCTGAAAAATATTTCTATAGCGTTCACTGGAGTTGTTGGTTTCCTCTTGGGTACATATGTAACTGTTGAAGAAATTATTTATCCTACTCCCACAGTTATAGCTGGCGCTCCACAAAATCCTTCTCTAAATTTGAATTCAACATGCTTTACATCTGGTTTGAAATAGTGGAAGCAGAATTATGAGTCTTCTCCTTTTGTCTCAGTTCTGAAAATGATGAAAATAAGAACTAGTAGAATACATTGCCATGTGCTTAAAACTAGAACCAAATTCTCTTTTCTTTTGGCACAGTAAGGGTATTTTGATAGTAAACTGTAATTCTTTACCGATCGTGGTAAACTATGACAGATTATTGGTTTTAAATATCAGCAATAATTTCAACAAATGTCCTGAAAATTTTTTAAATTAAAATTAAGAAATTAAAATGTAGAAAAATTAAAGAATAAAAAGACTTTCACTATTCTTCAATCAATCAGAAATAGCCCAACCAAGATTCTCTTTTACACCCATGCTCCTCTTTCCCCACCCAGTTGAGGAGAGAACACGGTTCTAATAATAAGAGAATCAAAGAAGGACATAGTTAACAAAAATCTTCTCACCATCTCGGTGAATATCAAAGTGGACTTGGTGTTTAATGTAAAAATGTCTTAATCATGTTTTTACTAGAGAGCCAGATACTTATGATTCATCCTTGGAAGGATAGAAGACTCATTAGCGCTAACGTAAACATCAGAATCCCTACAAGCAGAATTATTCTACACTGTTCTCTGATGGTAGTCGATCTGCCCAATGAAAACTCTGAGGCACTGCGTGAGATCCTGACTTTGTGTCTCAGTCAAATTTGAAAGAGACTTCAAGGGTTATCCAACACAATTCCCTTATTTTTTACCTAAGAAAATTCATGCCCAGAAAGGTTAAGTAACTTGGTTAAGACCACGCAGCTTTGAGACCAAGCAAGAGAACTTGATCTTTTGACCCCCAGTCCAGGACTTTTTATTTTTCACATCACATCCAGGAAGAAGAATAAATTATGTCCAGTTTAGCCTTTAGCATTGCATCTATTTAATTATATTTTAATACTTGGAAAGCCAGTGATCTTTGAATAGCGTATGTGACCTCACCATAAAGATCAGAGAACTCTAAAAAGCGTGTATTACAGCCATATAAACCCCAACAAGAGAAAGAAGTTTTCTATTGTTTTGTTTTGGTTTATTTTAAAGAATAGAAACTACGTGCTGTTTTAACTGCTGGCTAGTAATAGTTACCTAGCTACTTTGTTTGTGGCTCGAACTCTCCTTACTAGTTCTTCCCTTTTTGGGTTTTGTAGGCACCATCTTTCTCAATGGCAGAAAATTGGTATCTGACAAAATACAGGACTTGTGTATTCCTTCCAGCCCTGTGGCTTTATTATAGCCTTTTAGTGATCTGAAGGGGCAGGATAAAAAAAAAAAACAACCATAAAGAAATTTATGCTGAAAAAATCAAGGCAATAATAGTCTACTAAATCTTGAGACACTCCCGGTTTCTTCCAGAAAAATACCCTTTATTACTTCAGATTTGTCAAGCCTAGTTATTAACCAAAACAATCTCAGTTGACAAGAAAAATGAAAAATTTTAAGTTTAAAACATTAAGAATCTTGACTTTTTAAAAAGTTCATGCTTCAGAACACGTTGAACTTCTAATCAGGCGGATGGCACCCTAGTTTGTAATAATCATCACGATCACTGTACTGCATGTGGTCTATATTTTTATATGTAAATGTTAACTTAGTTCAAGGATCTTTTGCTTTGCATCATCGAGTCATCAAATACAATTCTAACAAAGTATCAGAAGCTTTATTTTTGTACAAATTCATAAGAATCAAACTTTTTTTAAACATTTGCATTAGATATCACCAATAATTGTTTGTGATACTTTTATATCAAATCTGTTCTGGTGAGCTTGTAGTCATACTGAGAGAATGTGGAAGAAGTTATAGGAAATGTAGTCATCATTGAAACTGTTATATAATCATGTTTCTAAGAATAAATTAGGTTTTTTTTAAAATGTATAACGGTATAAAATGACTTGAAAACCATTATTTAATAGAAAGCACTATTATTTTGTCAACTGTCTTCAGATATTTCTAGTCTATGCATGAAATTTTATGTTTATACTTTGACCTGTTTATTTTCCTTATTAATTCATCAAATTCTATAAATTTTGAATATTTGATCATAGCAATAAATAAATTTTAGATTCGGCTTGAACAAAATGTTGAGCGCATTATCAATCAGGCTTCCTTATGCAGCGAGTGCTGAATCGACAGCCACTAAATCATCGATACTTTAAATACAAGAGAAAAGTTGAAATGTTGAAAGAAGGGGCTAAAAGGGAGAGACTAGTTTTAATTCTAACAAGAAACTGTTTAGATGTAAAGCATAAATGCACCCTTACTTAAGGATTTTTGATGATGTATTTTATTTGCAAAAAAATCAGTGGCAATATTTTTCCTCTGAAAATTTAGTTTTAATGAGTCACAACATTTTCTAAAGATTTTTAGAGATGTTTTGATGAGACCAGCTGTTGCTTTTATTTTCGGGCCTGGAAAAATGAGAGCAATCGCACCTGTCAAATTGTGTATCTTGTGTCTTGGTCCATTACGCTATGGCTCAGAGGACTGCCGCATTTCCTCTGCCACAATAAAGAGCCCTCTTTGAAAGCGAATCAGGTGCCTGAGAGCCCTTTCTACCACAGAGGTGGGGGAGGGAAAGGAGAGCTTCATTCACCTCTGCTGACTTCAGTTCTAAGTTAGTTACCACTGGTCCTTTACCTTCAAAAGCGTGTCGCCAGTTTCAGAGTCAACTTGTCAAAACACTGGTTTTCAGATATATAGATATATATGTAATTCTTTTTTTTTTTTTTTAATCAGAGGATCTTCTTTTCCCCACATGGTCAGATTTCTCCACAATTAAATAACTAGGGTTTTTTCCTCGGTTAAAGACCAATTTGTATGATGTTATCAAATAAAAAAGTATACTGGATCAGCAAATGCCACATTATGTTTTAATTCTGTCCTTGCTGGATTCTCCTTTCTTAAAACCATTTCTGCCTCTCATCTAGGCAATGTACTTAACGTTTTTATAAGCATTTAATGCAATGGGCATGTTGTAAATTTCCTAACAGGGCCTAATTTCATTCAGTATTTTCAGAATAGTTACAGGAAAGCTGTCTAACTGCAAAGCGCTATAAAAATATTAATGGAACTATGAATTAAAGCTCCACGTTAGTGCCATTTCTAGCTGTGCAAAGCACAGGTCTTAGCGGAGCTTACCGGTGGCATTCTTCACTAGATGTCAGCCCCGACAGCATCTGAAGAGTGCATTTGTTTACATTAGGTTTCAACCTCAGTTCTCCTTTCTTGGTTTAAAAAAGAGACGATGCAAAGTAGAGATAATGGAAATCATAAATACAAATTTAAAAATAATACCAGTGGCCCAATGAATATTTTCTGTTGGGGAATAAGATTTGGTAAAAATACAGACCATTGATCATGTAAAATGAGTTTGTTTTTTTTAAATGAATCAGTTTTGTTCTTTTTGGCTGATCTAGCTTCCCCCCTCATAAGAAAATTTGAGAACTTCGATCTAAAAGGTGTAACAAGGTACTTCCTAACGTTAAGTGGCTGACCCGCAATAGTTAACACTCCGGCAGTGTTACGGTAATCTTATTCATGCTCCTAGTGCTTACTCGGCTAAACGCCTTAATGAAAGTGGTTGGTTTTCACCTAGGAGATAAGAAAACATGCTTAAGAAATGACTGGAAATGCTATTTATTACCCTGTGATAAATGAGATGAAGACTTACTCTCATTCTTAAAATGTCATATTAAAATTAGGTAGTTCTTATGCACACCAGTAATCCATGTGAATTAGATACTGATATTAACAACCATTTAAATTGGGTCCAGAAGGATGATGTGTTGAAAGATCACTCCAAAAATTATTTCATTAGAGTTTTCCTGATAACAAATAGGAAAGCAAATGCTTATACAGTGAATAAATTAATCTGTGGATTTTTGTGTTTTTCAAAATGTTTTTGTCAGTTTGAAAACTAAATGTTATTGCACTTGAGTCAATCCTTTTTCTTTTAACTTATTTTTCTTTACAATATAAAAAAAACCTGTCTTAAAGTACTGTAACTCTTCTGAATTTTCAATAAAATATAATTATTTTGCTTGCAAATGCCATTTTACATGAATTTGTTTTCTATAAGGTTAAATGATATTGACAGATGTCATAAGCTGAAAACGGCACTAGTATATTCTCATCATACATTTTAATCAGTCTTTGTGGTTAATTCTTTGTCATGTGATCCTCAACCTTGGAAGTTGATACTATGTACCTCTAAGATTTAAGAGCTGAAATTGATTAAAAATGAAGGGACGTACTCAAAACCGTGACCTGACCTTCCTACAGAGTCAATGCAGAATGAACAGTCTGCAGATGCTGCGTCTGTGATGTAATTTACCACTCCTTTAGGTCAAGAATAGGTATCAGTTACACTTTAATACATTTTGCTTGGGTTGTGCCAACTCCACAAATCAAAGATCATAAACATATTTAAACTTTACATCAATAATGCTGCTCTTGTGAACCTAACCTAAGGGCACGCTGCAGTTCATCAGGAGAGAAAGCTCTGTTCCTAAAGAAGCAGCAGCAGCATTCTCGTAGTGAAAAATTGGGAACAACCTAAATGTTCAACAATAAGGAAATCATAAATTGTGATTATTAGCCTACAATACAATGAAGATTTATTCATTACACTGTCATTACACTCAAGTTAAAAAATTTGGGAAAGAATAAATACATAAAATTAATTGTTAATTGCAACTCTGTAAAAATAATGCTTTTGAGCCAACACAAGATACACGGAGAGTGGAACCATAGTGTTAGGGAAAAGATGGGTTTGGGGCAACCTGGGTGGTGCAGTCAGGTGAGCATCCGACTCTTGGTTTTGGCTCAGGTCATGATCTCGTGGGTGGTGAGAGCAAGCCCCACGTTAGACTCCATGCTCAGCGGGGAGTCTGCTTGAGGATTCTTTCCCTCTGCCCCTTACCCCACTCATGTTCGTGTGCTCTCTCTCTCAAACAAATAAATAAATCTTTAAAAAAAGAATGGATTTTACAGTTTTTAAATGAATAGTAAAGGGAGGACTGCAAGAGAAAATAAAGGGGAATAAAGTTAAAAAGCTTTAGTGGGAGTATGTGCTCTTCCAAGCCACAGAAGGAATGGAAAGACAAAAACAATAAATGAACCAACAGAGTAGTGATAGAACTAGGGACAGAGAGAGAGAGAAATGCAATGAAAAGACCCACAGAATACTTGCTGAAGGAAAACAAATACATCCACCTTGTAAAATTAATTTTAGGGTTTTTTTTACGCAAAAGAGTCATGGTTCTAACATATGCCTGTGTTCTCACAATTTTGCACTTAGGTTGGTGGGATTCACATGTTAAAGAACTGGCTTGATTTGAAGTTTCCTTTTAAGGGTAGATTTGTTCGAAGGCTTAAAATGGTAGGAGGGATTCAGGTCTTTCGGTCTTCAAAGTTTTCTGGTGCCACGAAGCACAGGACCACTTGGTCCCAGATGATAGAATGCTTCTCAAACTAAAGCTGAAACATGAGTCTTGCCAAGGAATTGGGGAGTAATTTCATTCTCCTCCATGCTGGATCTTGATCTGTGCTAAGGATGAAGACTGGACACAAGGACACCCCCCCACCCTGCCTAACCTGCACTCAGCAGAGAGGAAAGGAGTGTTGAGTGTAGATCAGACTAAGCAGGTCTAGAGCAGGACCAGAACGTAGCCCAGAAAACTGGGCAGTGCAGAAGGAATACCTTCAGATCAGAGACCCACAGAGTCTTACGTATCTTTGTAGTTCCAGCTCCTCACGGCGCTCCAGAAGGGCAAAGAACAAGGCATAGTGAATCTATTATCATCACTCTCCTGTCTTAAATCTTCTCTCCTTCCCCAATGTCAGCTGTATAAAGACCACGCTCCTTAATGTGGTTCACTGGCAGGCCTCACCCCCTTGCCTCCCCTACAAGTGACAGGAACACCAAAGCGCTCGTTACCAAACAAATATACAGCACATGGTCTTGTTTTTCACCTGCAGGACTCCATGTCACGTTGAGACGGTCTCCTTCTACTTCCGCCCGTGTTTTCTTTAGCCAATCCTTAGCTGTTGGTGAAACTCAGCCTGATTCTCTTCTATCAGGAAGCCTTCCCAGCCATCCTCTCCCCTATCCAGAGTGAGCTGTGTCTTCTTTCAAGCTAGCAGATGACCCTGGATTTATGGTCACACTTTCCACATGGTCTGTGTCCATCTTTCTGCTACATTGGGAGTTCTAGAAGCATACTACATGTATTCGTTGTTTGTTTTCTTCTCTGTCTACCCTTCGAGAATGTAAGCTCCACAGTGGAGGCAATTTTGTCGGCTATCTTCACTACTGAAAACCCAGTGCTTAGAGCAGGGTTGGGTTCATAGTAGATGCCTGAAAAATATTTGTTGAATGAATGTACAAATTGAAAAAAATAACAAGGAAAAGCCCATATTAGAGCTCTGGCACGTATTAAAAACTTCAAGCATAGGGGCAAAGTCATGCTTTTAATAAAACCTCCACTCCCCAAGCCTATTTGTTTAATGGCTGGAGCCAGCCCTCTTCTGTGTGCTAACCCTGGAGGCTGCGATAGTGTAAAGCAAAGACTGCCATGTCGAGTGTCTTGTAAAAAATCCAAGAATCAGTCAAACCTTAATGCCATATTCAGGAGCTCCTGGTAGTTCATGTGAAGTCTAATAAAAAGGAAAAAATGGAAAACCCTTTCTCACAAGCCTTCATGTCTTCATGTCATACATGAGCAGATTAAGTTTTGTAGAAAAAAAAGTCAGAGGTTATACTTTCTGCCCATTGTTTAAAAAATTACGTATGACCTAGAATGCAAGTAGTCAATTTCTGTCTAAAAAGTGTAAAAAGAAGTATCTGTCTAAAGTGTGACATCTAGTCCTGATGTCTGAGAATACTCAGAATTTTTGATGCCTAAACATTCCTTGCTTATGAAAGAGTCATACATTCAGCAGCTTGGGGGAACCCTCTCACAAAGGAGAGTATTCTCTGGCTGTTCTGAGAAGCTACCTGTTGTCAAAGTGTGTCACAGTATATGCCATAAATGGACCCCAGTAACAATCAAGAATGGGAATCTATAACTGTTGGGAAAAGTGACTGTTAAGATGAGCATTTTGCAGAACTAGCTAGAAATGAAAAGGGAAAATAAGAACAGCAATTGAGACCTGGAAATTGGAATTAATTTAACGGAAGAACCCTTGCTCCATGCACTGTCTTTCATGAGACCTCCTCCCAGTGTGTTATCTGCTGAGTGTGCTCTAGGACCAACCACGGTCATAGTTTTCTCTATAAAATAGATGAATTTTGCAACTGGGGCAAGACAAGACCCCTCAAGATTACATTCCTCATGTCATCCAGTTCACCTTCTTTAGGATGTGCTTGTACTAGTAGTCACCCAATGTTAATGACTGCTCAATATCTGTATTAAAAGATAGCATCAGATAATGAATCATGGAACACTACACCAAAAACTAAGGATGTACTGTATGGTGACTAACATAACATAATAAAAAATTATTATAAAAAAAAGAGATAGTGTCAGAAACCACATAGTACCGGTGCTATACGATGTGGGAGATATTCACAAACTTTGCATGCGGGAAGCAATTCTACCTTTCAGCTAATGCTGTATAGTACATATGTGACGGAAGTGCTCGATGACTTTTGGTTATCATAATACAGACAACCCATAACAGAAGAGATTATTAAATTATTCTGGGGGACACCTGGGTGGCTTAGTCGGTTAAGCATCTGTCTTCAGCTCAGGTCATGATTCCAGGGTCCTGGGATCAAGTCCCACATTGGGCTCCCTGCTCAGCAGAGCGCCTGCTTCTCCCTCTGCCCTGCTGCTCCCCCTGCTTGTGCTTGCTCTCTCTCTCTCTCTGACAAATAAATAAAATCTTTAAAACTAATTAATTAATTAATTTATTTATTTTTGAGTCATTATATAGACTGGAGATGTGTTGTGCTCAATTCTGGCAGAGGCCCAGATTCTTACAAGACTAGCAGAGTAGCCCCCAAATGCAAATCCACACACTTGCTTGGTTTTCAGAGATTAATTAGCCGTCTACCATAGTGCCTCCTGATCGCAATTTTATGTTTAGGGAAATAGTGAAAATTATACTGTGATCAACTTGCAGTTATTGCATGTATACATTGTTAGCACGTTCTGTCAAGAAGTGGGCAGTGAATGTAAGACCCTGCTTTTCCCCACTGACAAATGCTGGTTGGCAGAGGGAAATGTGCTCTCAGGAGCTGTGAAATAGGGACCGAGAAATCCCTCCATGACATTGATAATGCCAATAAAGACGACTTCTATCATTTCAAGTGGGGGGGCATCTCAGCAATACCCTCAATTATCTTGACAAGCCTGAATTTATCACTGCAGGGATGAACTATTGCCAGTTTTCAATGGTGAAGAGAAGGTGTGAGGATTAAAACAAAGCAAAACAAGCTGTGGTCCAAATGCCTTCGTCACTAGGAATTGGACTCATTCCCAATATTTGATGACTTTCTTTCTCATTAGAAAAAACAAAGCAGAGAAATCATGGGTATGTTTAAAAGCCACATCAAGATGCTGCAATGAGACATGAAGAATTGTTCAACAGAATGCAATGCAATCAAAGAGCAGATTAAGAATTTGTCTGTCACTACCCCTAACTAGACCCAGTCAAACCACCAGGTTTCAATTCCTTTGTGGACTTAAGAGTTTTCAAGGTCCTTACTCATTAAATCTCTCCATTAAGTTCTTGATCCATGTTTGACCTGAACATCTAGAATTATCGGATGGAGCCATCAAACACTTGTTGAAATTCTCTATCATCTATAATTTTAATTTTAATCCTTCAATTTAGCAGCAAAAAAGAGGCAGGGAAGAAACATACCACATGTAGAAACTAGTGTTTGAATTATTGAGCCAAAGCTTAGTGAAAGGTTAGCAGTGAGATCATCCCTCTTCCACTGACATGAAACAATTATTTTTACCATGAATATCATGTTCCACTTTTATAATTTGAATACTTAGCATGTCTCTTTCTATTCACTTTGAATTAATGGTCTAAGAGTACACTGAGTAAGCCATTAAGTAGTTTGGGGATAACGAAAATTTGAGAAATGCTGGTGAGAGATTGTTGGTGAAATGAGTGGCTGAGGAAATTGTCTAGGATACACAAAGCCTGAAAATGGCAAAAGAGAGACCTCAAGTGTTTCTTTCCTGTTGTGGCCATAGAAAATTGGGAATAAATATTGAGAACTGGTGTAAGGGAGGGAGTGCTACAAATCCTAGGATTTGCATTTGATGAAGACAATAAATATGGAGATGATTGACTCTTTCAAGACTCTTAAAATACAGTAGTTCCCCCACCCCCACTTACCCATGGAGGATATGTTCCAAGAACCCCAGGGGATTCCTGAAACCATGGAATATGGTTTATTCCATACCATGTTTTTTTCCTATGCTTGCATACATATGATGAAGTTTAATTTATAAGTTAGGCACAGTAAGAGATAACAACAGTAATTAATGATAAAATGGAACAACAATATACTGTAATAAAAGTTATATGGATGTTTTCTCTCTCTCTCTCAAAATATCTTATTGTACTGTAGTCACCCTGCTTCTGATGATGCGGGATGGTAACATGCCTTCAGGATGGGATGAAATGGCGTGAATGATGTAGGTACTGTCATGTAGCATGAGGCTACTCTGACCTCTGACCATGTGTCAGAAAGAGGGTCATCTGCTTCCAGGCCATGGTAGAGAGCAGGTAACTGAAATGCTGGAAAGTGAAACCACGGACAAGAGGGACAGCTATGTAAAGGATGGAAATGATCATATTAGTGTAAAATAAATTGCATCATTGGTCATCACCTTTCAATAAAAAAATGAGACACTAACAGGATGACAACAGGTCAGAAACGCTTTAAATCTGCCAAATGATGCATGCAATGTATCCTCCTGGCCAATCTCTCATGATTACCCTAATAGAACTCACTGAACTTTGGGGGAAAAGAAAGAACTAAAAGAACAACAATTTTTGGTATCCACATATTTTTGTGAGCTTGAGGTCTGGAAGAATTATAACAGCAGGAAAGAAGGAGATGGCCTAGATACTAAATCTGATAATGCTGTCATTCTTCAATTTAGTCCATTTTCATAATTAACTCCATGAAACTGCACCTTGGTGAGAACAGCTGGCAGGAAAATATTGTTCTCACGGTGCATTAGTCAGAACAAGTACGATAGCTGCTGTAACAAACCGCTCCCAATAGTGTATGGAGTTTTATGGCCAAACCTAGAAGAGGGTTACATCCCTGCCACCCACACCCCCATTGCCTGGAACCTGATCAATTGGCCCTATGTCACTAATTGCAAGAAAGGCTGAGAAATCGAAAATTTCTATATGCCCAGGGAAAGGAAATGGGATTGGTAAATATCTAGCAGGTCTCAGCTAGAGATGGTAACTAAAAATACTATTTCATACTAAAAAAAAAAATAACATAAAAAAATAAAGATCAAAATCCATGTGAATTTTTAAAATATAGTACAATACCTTCAGGAAATTTTGAGTTTAAGGATCTCAAATTGGGTTAAACTACAGACCCCTGAGAAAACACACTCACACCCTGCTGTCCCCACATGTGTCTTGGTAAAGAAGTTGGAGAGATCGGTAGCCATGTTTTCAGACTGAGCTATCAACACATTGTCATTTTCAGCTCAGCGGTCGACGTCAGAGAAAATCAGATACACAATCTGCACATTCTGGATAAAACTTCTTCTCACACATTCCTTCCATTCTGTTAATGGAGGTACGTGGCTCCTACAAGAGGCCCAAGCAGCTGAGTTGCTGATCTGATTAGCACTGTGCTCAGAACCAACAGGTCCCAACACGGGAACATAAAAGGAGACAATGGTTGAGGATTAACTGCTGTTATAAAAAGGTGAAAGGAATCCAGTCCGTTCAGCTGTTAACATTAAACAAAGAGAGGAGACACATCAGCAATGGGGAGAATATGGAATGATATTTCACCTCTGAAATTTGCATGGACTTTTTCTCAGTCAGAACCAAGCAAGCTTCATGCTCAGAATGCAGCCACTGAACTAAATTTAAAAGTCCTTTCTGAACACAAATGTTTCTTAACATGTGATGGATTGAGGAACAGAAGTAAAGAATGATATTGCTGTACTGACAGCTCCCGAATATAGCACCCTATCATTTTTCATTAAAAAGATAAAGTCAGTAATTAAACTTGTGAAAGGAGAATTAATTTCCTGAAATGATGATAGCATTAATATGTAATTATGATTTGATTATAAGTAAATAGTTACCAAAGCTTCATATTTTTAGGTAAAAAGCATAGCTTTGTACAATATAAGAATAAAAGCGTCTGGACATAATAGATAAAAACAAAAAAGCTACCAAACCTTCATTACCAGAGTGCAGACCTCACCAAATCACAGATTAACCCTATGTGGTTTGCACAGACTTTTCCCCCAGACTATACATTGTTTTTCCATCCTTTTAACAGGTGTTTTGCAGCGCGAAGTTTTTATTTTGATGAGGTCCAATTTATAAATTTTTTCTTTCATCGATCATGTTTCTGGTTTCAAGTCCAAGCAATCCTTGCCTAGACCTAAATCCTAAGGACTTTCTCCTAGTTTTTAAAAAAGTTTAAAAATAAATAAGCAAATAAAAAGTAAAGACGTTTTCTATTTTTCTGTTTTACATTTAAGTCCATGATCTGTTTTGAGTTAACTTTTGTTTAAGGTGTGACACTTAGGTCAAGATTCATTTTCCCCCATGGCTGCTCAATTACTCTGGCATTTAATGAAAGGGCTATCTTTCCTCCATTGACTTGTTTTTGCATCTTTGTTAAACATCATTTGGGGTTATCTGTGGGTCTATTTCTGGGTTCTCTATTCTGTTCCACTAGTCTATGTGTCTATTCATCCACCAACACTCACACTGCCCTGATTATTGTAGCTATGGAATACGTTTTGAAATGTCGTATATTAATTTCTACCACTTTATTTTCTTGTACAAAATTGTTTTAGCTATTTAGTACCTTTACTTTCCTATACAAATTTTAGAATAATAGTCTGTGTCTCCTAAAAATCTTTTAGTAGATTTTTTAGCTCACTCGTCTGTTCACAATTTCAGACACAACAAATGTAAGAGGTTATTGTATAATTATTTTGTTTTTGACAATTATGCTCCCTTATTTCTGGAGGCTTCCAGTTTTGTCCTCTGGTTTCCAAGCTGAGTAGCTGGAGCCGAGATGTCCTTCAACAGATGACTGGATTAAGAAGTTGTGTTCCATACATACAATGGAATATTACTCAGCCATCAGAAAGAACGATTACCCAACATTTGCAGCAACATGGACGAGACTGGAGGAGATTATGCTAAGTGAAATAAGTCAAGAAGAGAAAGACAATTATCATATGGTTTCACTCATCTATGGAACATAAGAAATAGCAGGAAGTTTGGTAGGAGAAGGAAGGGAAGAGTGAAGGGGGGTAAACAGAAGGGGGAATGAACCATGAGAGATTATGGACCCTGGGAAACAAACTGAGGGCTTCAGAGGGGAGGGGGGTGGGGGATTGGGATAGGCCAGTGATGGGTATTAAGGAGGGCACATATTGCATGGAGCACTGGGTGTTAAATGCAAATAATGAATCATGGAACACTACATCAAAAACTAAGGATGTACTGTATGGTGACTAACATAGCATAATAAAAAATTATTATAAAAATGAATAAAATTACAGCCACAAAAAAATAAAAATAATAAAAAAGAACGTAAGCAGCCCATCTCTGTGAGAACACAGAGTGGTACTGGCAGAAAGAGATGGAGGTCCTCATCCTTGCTTCCAACAGCCTCTCACCCCCAAGAACTTGCCTCCTTTGGCAGCTTGACTGCAGTGCTGTCTCATCCCTTGGATTTATATCTTGCTTGCTATTCTATACTTGCTTACTATTTCTATATTTGCCTACTAGTCTATACTTGCCTCTCTACTAGGCTCCATCAATGGACATCCAATGCAGAGAAAAAAAATTCTAAAATTATTCCAATTACTTCTGATAGCTGCTTTGCCAGCAGTAGCTGACAGTTGCCACCCAACAAGCATCATTGTCCGAAGATCTTTCACAATGAGGTTCAGCAAGACTTAAGGTCACTTGACTTCTGTGAAATGAGCAGAGCCAGAAGTAATGGAGAATAAAAATTGCTTAAAGTTTGGGGCACCTGGGTAGTTCAGTCAGTTAAACATATGCCTTAGGCTCGGGTCATGATCCCAGAGTCCCAGGATCAAGGCCCACATTAGGCTCACTGCTCAGTGGGGAGTCTGTTTCTCCCTCTGGCCCTCCCCTGTCTCATGCTCTCTCTCTCTCTCTCTTGCTCACTCTCTCTCAAATAAATAAAATCTTTTTTAAAAATAGCTTAAGATTTATAAAGACATTCAGTGTATCCTCTCTTCTTCTGGACTTAAATATTCAAAAGCTAAATAAATAAACAAAATCCCCATCATTACTTTCAAATTTGGCCACATGGCGTAACGAAAATGACAAATTTTCTCTTAGATGATTCAAAAAGATAATTATCTCTTACATAATATCTCATAGTTCAGCTTTAATAAAATAGGTCTACTATAGTTAATAAACAATAAAAACCAATAGTTACGGGTCACCTAATATGTGTGGGGCCCTTTTTATAGGCTGTATCTTGTTTAAATCTCACAGCCATACAAGGGAAGCAACATTATCATTCCACTTCACAGAAGAGGAAACTGAGTCATAAGAAAGCTAAGCAAAGTACCTCAGGAGACATAGCTAGCAAGTGGTGAAGCCAGGACGGAGACTCAGGTCTGACCAACATGAAGCCCCATGCTCCTAACCAATATAGTACATATTATATTTGATTGCTTCTTTGTGGAGGGAAATGACACTGAACAGTTAAGGATCAAATTAATTATCATCCTATGACATTATTCAACTTTAATGATAATAGCTCTTGGCATTTTCCAAAAGTCAGACAATGGAGTAGTAACTTCTTCAGGTAATTATGTGAATGCTTGCAGGCTGCTCTACTCTCCTTACAAATGTCAGGAGACAAAAGGAAGGAGACAAGCTCAAAGTGGAACAGGTCAGATGTAAAAAAGAAATTCCCAATAGTGTAATAGGTATGGAAATGTTTTACTGAGAGAGGAAGTGCATAATCGTAAGACGTCCACAAAAGGTTTAAAGATTTAGCCCAGAGCAAGAGGAATTTAGTTAATTACTTCTGAAAATCTTAAAGGGCCTTCATTACTAAGGACATTCTGAACCAAAGTCCTGATCCTTCAAAACATATGGTTAAAAACTTTTTGGTTGTTTATTTTTAAAGATTTATTTTATTTATTTATTTTAGAGAGAGAGNACAAAAAAATAAAAATAATAAAAAAGAACGTAAGCAGCCCATCTCTGTGAGAACACAGAGTGGTACTGGCAGAAAGAGATGGAGGCCCTCATCCTTGCTTCCAACAGCCTCTCACCCCCAAGAACTTGCCTCCTTTGGCAGCTTGACTGCAGTGCTGTCTCATCCCTTGGATTTATATCTTGCTTGCTATTCTATACTTGCTTACTATTTCTATATTTGCCTACTAGTCTATACTTGCCTCTCTACTAGGCTCCATCAATGGACATCCAATGCAGAGAAAAAAAATTCTAAAATTATTCCAATTACTTCTGATAGCTGCTTTGCCAGCAGTAGCTGACAGTTGCCACCCAACAAGCATCATTGTCCGAAGATCTTTCACAATGAGGTTCAGCAAGACTTAAGGTCACTTGACTTCTGTGAAATGAGCAGAGCCAGAAGTAATGGAGAATAAAAATTGCTTAAAGTTTGGGGCACCTGGGTAGTTCAGTCAGTTAAACATATGCCTTAGGCTCGGGTCATGATCCCAGAGTCCCAGGATCAAGGCCCACATTAGGCTCACTGCTCAGTGGGGAGTCTGTTTCTCCCTCTGGCCCTCCCCTGTCTCATGCTCTCTCTCTCTCTCTCTTGCTCACTCTCTCTCAAATAAATAAAATCTTTTTAAAAAATAGCTTAAGATTTATAAAGACATTCAGTGTATCCTCTCTTCTTCTGGACTTAAATATTCAAAAACTAAATAAATAAACAAAATCCCCATCATTACTTTCAAATTTGGCCACATGGTGTAATGAAAATGACAAATTTTCTCTTAGATGATTCAAAAAGATAATTATCTCTTACATAATATCTCATAGTTCAGCTTTAATAAAATAGGTCTACTATAGTTAATAAACAATAAAAACCAATAGTTACGGGGCACCTAATATGTGTGGGGCCCTTTTTATAGGCTGTATCTTGTTTAAATCTCACAGCCATACAAGGGAAGCAACATTATCATTCCACTTCACAGAAGAGGAAACTGAGTCATAAGAAAGCTAAGCAAAGTACCTCAGGAGACATAGCTAGCAAGTGGTGAAGCCAGGACGGAGACTCAGGTCTGACCAACATGAAGCCCCATGCTCCTAACCAATATAGTACATATTATATTTGATTGCTTCTTTGTGGAGGGAAATGACACTGAACAGTTAAGGATCAAATTAATTATCATCCTATGACATTATTCAACTTTAATGATAATAGCTCTTGGCATTTTCCAAAAGTCAGACAATGGAGTAGTAACTTCTTCAGGTAATTATGTGAATGCTTGCAGGCTGCTCTACTCTCCTTACAAATGTCAGGAGACAAAAGGAAGGAGACAAGCTCAAAGTGGAACAGGTCAGATGTAAAAAAGAAATTCCCAATAGTGTAATAGGTATGGAAATGTTTTACTGAGAGAGGAAGTGCATAGTCGTAAGACGTCCACAAAAGGTTTAAAGATTTAGCCCAGAGCAAGAGGAATTTAGTTAATTACTTCTGAAAATCTTAAAGGGCCTTCATTACTAAGGACATTCTGAACCAAAGTCCTGATCCTTCAAAACATATGGTTAAAAACTTTTTGGTTGTTTATTTTTAAAGATTTATTTTATTTATTTATTTTAGAGAGAGAGAGAAAGAGAGAGCACAAGCAGGGGGAGGGGTGGAAGGAGAGAGAGACCCTTAAGCAGACTCCCCATTGAGCGCAAAGCCGAATGTGGGACTTGATCCCAGGACCCTGAGATCATGACCTGAGCCAAAATCTAAAGTCAGACGCTCAACCTACTGAGCCACCCAGGGGCCTCTCTTTTTGGTTATAATAAGGGAAAACCAAACAGTCCCAAATCTTTCTGAATTTGAGGCTTATTTAGACAATCAAGATTTTGGTAACACTTTATTACTAATTAAGACCTCCAAAGAAGAGTAAAAAGTCAGTTTTGCAATAAGAATATCTTTTTTTTTTTTAACACTTTCATCTTAATGAAAGAAGATACTAGTTGAAAGAAACTTTCTACACAATGTTGTTTCAAAGAGTTAAGCATGTGGCCCTTTATGCAATGTTAATTCAATACGGCTTACAACATCTTGGATTCACACACACAGAAAGAAAGACAGAGAAAGAATTACCTTAAATAAATTGAAGGAACTTCCTGGAAAGAAAAATGCAGCTTCAGTGTAGCCCTCTTCATCCTGGTACTTAGTAAGCAAGCCAAATAGCCAGATCCTTGCCCAAGAACCTAAAAGTCAATCTTCTCAGATTATTGCCCTCCTCAGATGGCCTGCCCACATACACAGAGCTCCCAAATAGTCTTCCCATTCAAGGGAGACACTTATTAGAAAAATGGGTCTCCTATACAATGGCAAATAAACTCACACCATCTACCTCCAACAATCGTTCTTAAATATGAGTGGACAACCAAGAGTCATCAGACAAATGAGGAAACATCAAGATGGGAGAAAAAGGCCAACATAAGTAAAAGAGGGAAAAAATAAACCTAGGAAACATAGACATAATTCTGAGAAGAGATTATACTTAAAACAAAAATCTAGTCAGTGTTCTTTAGAAAGATTTGATAAAATACTGCTGCCACAAATTGAGAACAGGATGTTATGAAAGATGACAAAGAAAAAAAATAAATTAAAAATGATTGCCAAAATAAAATAATTCATCAGAAGGACTGCTAAAGTCCAGTAAATCTCCCAGACATGAAGCAAAAGAGGATAAGAAGATTGGAAATACAAGAGAAAAAATAAAGGACATAAAAGAATTTACCCAAGGACACTCAGCTTTCCCCACCAGGGAACCTGAGACTGAGCAAGGCAGGTGATGCAGAGCTGGTTGGCATTCTCCATCCTTCCATCCCACCCCCATCAGAGAGGCCCAGTGGGGAGCAGAACTTCCACCCTCCCCCAAAGGCAATGAGGCAGTGAGAGTCAAGGGTTCAGTTTCACCAGGAGGTATCAGGGGGCCAAAGAGGGAGCTGAACTTCCAGCCCCACCTAGACCTATGTGCTACACCCGAATGAGATGAGTGCTTGCAAAGAGGTGAATAGGATCCAGGATCTCACAACATAACATCAAGCTGTCTAGGGTACAATAAAATCACTTGTCAAACCAAGAACCATCTCAACTTGAATTGGAGAAGACAAGAAATGCCACACTGAGATGATACAGAAGTTGGCACTAGCTAAGAAGGGTCATTGAGCAGCTACAATAAAATGAAAAATTACAGCCATGCTTGAAACAAAAGATAAAACAACCTCAGCAAGGAAATAGAAGGTATGAGGAGAACAAAATGGAAGTTTTAGAACAGAAAAATATAATAACTGACATTTGAAAAACTCACTGGATGGACTGAATAGCAGAATGAATATGATGGAGGAAAGAATCCATGAACTTGAAGACAAGAACAGAAATGATGGAACCTGAACAAAGGAGAGGAAATAGATGGAAAACAAGTGAACAGAACCTCAGGGGCCCATAGAACAAGAGAGCTAACATTTGTATAACAGAGATCCAGAAGGAGAGAAGGAAGAGTGGGGCTCAGAAGAGTTGAAGAAATAATAATTCAGATTTTTTTGAGTAAGACATTCCTCTTTTAAAGCATCATAAATTTTCAGAGGCCACCTCCTTATAGTTGCCATACTTCTTTTATCCATAGGAAAAATACAAACAGCAAAAAACTACGGTAATTTCAGTCCTTTTAAGTACGTTCATACTGGGTTATCACAACTACCCTAGAAATTAGCAGACGTGGGTAGATGTGTGAAACACTTAGCCTTCCAAACCCTAGTCAATGCCCACCATGGCTTGCAGATCCTATGACATAACTGACTTCTGAGGGTGGTCACTGGTTTGTTCACTTATTCTTCATTCTACAAGTGCTTCCTGTTCCCCTATTCTGGCCCACATACTGGGAAGTTCTGTGCCATAGCAAGATTTCTGCATTGGCTCTTGCTGTTTTGCAACCTACTCAGTGTGTTCTGCTCTTCTAGAAAATGTCTCCTCTTGGCTCTGACCAGTCTCAGTACATCAGAGTATAGCTTGCTGTACATCTGGGGAGAAACTACTTAGCCTTTTGTGGTTTTGTTTTTGGAAGTGCTATAAATCTTTCTGTATGGTAAGAGCCATTTTTCTATGTGCTATTTAATGTTTTGTAACCAAGCTTAGCTTACAGTTGGTTTTATCTTTTTTATTTAATTTAAATTTTTTTTGGTAGTCTTATACTTATTCAAGACCCCCCTCCCCCAAATCTCAGTCTCATTCTGAACGGCTTTTGTTACATAAGCTTTTTCTAGCTCCCCATGACAACTGCCGCCTACTTACTTTTTACCATCACTAGACGGTACCGTAGGCTTAACAGACAAGCCCTTGAATTACAATCAAACAAATTGGAAATTTGGGTGAAAGGAACTTGTCACTACTTGAGCTGGATTGTAGGCCACCATCTTCCAGCTTTCAAGTTCTAAATATTTTGTGCCTGTCTTGCTATGCCAACCAAAATGGCAAATTTTACTCATTACTGAATTCACAATTCAGTATAATTACAAGTTAACTGCAAATCTGTGCAAACTAAATGTGATGTCAAAGGGTAATTTTCAAAAATTGATTAGAATCATGGCTTTCAGATATAAGACGAACATGTGTCAAAGATTTTAATTCATTGTATGCACACATTACAATGCAGTAAATAAATGTTGAGATGAGTTTGCAACACTTGTTCTGTGCAGAGAGCAATAGTCAGTTTTATTCCAATGGGGCACATCTAATTTATGTTCTTATAGACAAGAACCATTTGCATTGCTGTCAGTCTGCTACTAAGTTAACTTCTACCCCTCCAGTGTTGTCAAATAGCCTAGTCAGAGTCACTTCCATATGGAATTAAATAATTCTGGGTCCTTCAGCCTTTCATTGAAAGGACATTCAGGATAGTCTCTTGTTCATTCCAAAATCCTAAGTTTTTCTCTAGAGTGATAAAAACTGTAATGCTGTCATAGCAGTTATGGAAAGCAGAATAAAGACCATATTTGCTGAAAGTACACAGAAAGAAATCACATCTTTTTTTTAAATTTTAGTTCCAGTATAGTTAACACACAATGTTCTATTAGTTTCAAGTATACACTATAGTGATTCAACACTTCCACACATCACCCTGTGCTCATCACAAGTGCCCTCCTTAATCCCCATCACCTATTTCACCCATCCCCCACCCACCTCCCCCTGGGAAATCACATCTCCTTTATAGCTTGTGGTTAGCTTTTTTTTTTTTTTTTAACACATAAAC